>NC_091295.1:31223735-31283735 GCF_038502225.1 Cherax quadricarinatus
AGCTGGACAGATACCTAAAGTCAGTGCCGGATCAGCCGGGCTGTGGCTCGTACGTTGGACTGCGTGCGGCCAGCAGTAACAGCCTAGTTGATCAGGCCCTGATCCATCGGGAGGCCTGGTCGTGGACCGGGCCGCGGGGGCGTTGATCCCCGGAATAACCTCCAGGTAACCTCCAGGTATCCCGGGTAAGAACCCTTTATATAGAAGGTGGAAAGGAACCTGGTGCACTGAGCAAGAGGAAGAGGTGAAAGATGTCATTCCCACTATATGTATTTGCTTACTGAATTATTCCCCTTTTATGCATGATTGAAATTCAAATTTAAATTAATTTTTATTTCAAAGCACTGTACAAAATATACATTATTATTATTATTATTATTATTATTATTATTATTATTATTATTATTATTATTTTTATCATGGGGAGCGCTAAACTCATGTGGATTATAAAGTGAGGGAGTTGTGGGGTTGACATGGAAGGCATTCAGGTTTAATTCATGGTTGTAGACGGGTCAGAGATGTGACAAGAGTTCTCTGCTAAAATTTTAAGAGGTATCGAAACATAGAAAGGCTTGGAAATGTTGATAAATATGTATATACGTGCACAATATAAATTTGTATGCATGTGTAATGTACATAAGTATGTAAATGAGCATTGTAAATATGCATATGCAGTACATGCACAATGTAAATATATGTATATATCAATTCAACATGTCAGTATGTGTATACATCGATGCAGGATGTAAATATGTATATGCATGCACATTATAAATAAAGACGTCATTTTGTAACTTAAATATACATTACAGTTTATTTGTAAAATACATTCATATTTATATGAACGAGTTAGTCTCGTTCTTTATACACTAACTCATGTTTATATATTGTATTGTATACGTCATACATTGCAACACTGCCTACCATTAATATTCTTGGTTATGGAACATTATTTACCTACGATGTTGTTACTACACTCCTTATCTTCCTCCTACGTACATTCACTGCGTTACTGTATTCTTTTCGTGTCACATTCTTTGGCCTCTGCATCATCTATTCTCCGTGGTTGCTAATGCTTCTCTGTCATATAAACTTAATATCGTGATCTGTTATTGTCATATCACTCCTTTCTAGAGTTATCTCCCTCGTCATCATTGTCCGTCACATTCCTTTAATGTTATATATACGTTTTATACAAGTTTTGTGTTATGCTGGTGGTAGTTTGGTACATGTATGTTGATAACATTCACTGGGGATCCTACAGGTGATTATTGTAGCGTGCTAGATAACGTACACGACAAGGCAGACAGACTGGTGAAACGGAACGGAAGAGATTGAAATTGCAGATCCAAAATCCATGGCTGGCTACTGGGACTAATTCCTTTTTTCTCTAAACATATGTTAGAGGAAAAATGGGGTAGGTGGTACGTGTTGATTCAAAGTAGTATTGATGCCAATTGGTGTAGGTAATGATGCAGAGTGGTGTTGGTATTGATGCAGAGTGTTGGTACTGATGCAGAGTGGTGTTGGTATTATGCAGAGTAGTGTTGGTATTGATGCAGAGTGGTGCTGATACTGTTGCAGAGTGGTGTTGGTATTGATGCAGAGTGGTGTTGGTATTGATGCAGAGTGGTGTTGGTATTGATGCAGAGTGGTGTTGGTATTGATGCAGAGTGGTGCTGATATTGATGCAGAGTGGTGTTGGTATTGATGCAGAGTGGTGTTGATACTGATGCAGAGTGGTATTGATTTTGATGCAGAGTGGTGTTGGTATTGATGCAGAGTGGTATTGATTTTGATGCAGAGTGGTGTTGGTATTGATGCACAGTGATACTGATTTTGATAGAGAGTGGTGTTAGTACTGAAGCACAGTGGTGTTATTATTGATGCACAGTGGTATTGATATTGATGCAGAGTAGTGTTGGTATTGATGCAGAGTGGTGATGGTATTGATGCAGAGTGGTGTTGGTATTGATGCAGAGTGGTGCTGGTATTGATGCAAAGTGGTGTTGGTATTGATGCAGAGTGGTGTTGGTATTGGTGCATAGTGGTGTTAGCATTGATGCACAGTGGTACTGATATTGATGCACAGTGGTGTTGGTATTGATGCAGAGTGGTGTTGGTATTGATGCAGAGTGGTGTTGGTATTGATGCAGAGTGGTGCTGATATTGATGCAGAGTGGTGTTGGTATTGATGCAGAGTGGTGTTGGTACTGATGCAGAGTGGTATTGATTTTGATGCAGAGTGGTGTTGGTATTGATGCAGAGTGGTATTGATTTTGATGCAGAGTGGTGTTGGTATTGATGCAGAGTGGTGTTGGTATTGATGCACAGTGATACTGATTTTGATAGAGTGGTGTTAGTACTGATTCACAGTGGTATTAGTATTGACGCACAGTGGTATTGATATTGATGCACAGTGGTGTTAGTATTGATGCACAGTGGTATTGATATTGATGCAGAGTAGTGTTGGTATTGATGCAGAGTGGTGTTGGTATTGATGCAGAGTGGTGCTGGTATTGATGCAAAGTGGTGTTGGTATTGATACAGAGTGGTGTTGGTATTGGTGCATAGTGGTGTTAGCATTGATGCACAGTGGTATTGATATTGATGCAGAGTGGTGTTGGTATTGATGCAGAGTGGTGTTGGTATTGATGCAGAGTGGTATTGATTTTGATGCAGAGTGGTGTTGGTATTGATGCAGAGTGGTGCTGATATTGATGCAGAGTGGTGTTGGTATTGATGCAGAGTGGTGTTGGTATTGATGCAGAGTGGTATTGATTTTGATGCAGAGTGGTGTTGGTATTGATGCAGGGTGGTGTTGGTATTGATGCAGAGTGGTGTTGGTATTGATGCAGAGTGGTGTTGGTATTGATGCAGAGTGGTGCTAGTATTGATGCAAAGTGGTGTTGGTATTGATGCAGAGTGGTGTTAGTATTGATGCAGAGTGGTATTGATATTGATGCAGAGTGGTATTGGTATTGATACAGAGTGGTTGTGAGACCTCTACCCACTCTACCGGAGGTATCCCAGCGAGTGAGCACGTCCCCTGTATATCCCAGTGCTTAACAAGCTAGGGAATAGCATATGAAGGTACAAATAAAAATGGGAACTATGGCTATAGTTTACTTAATAACATAAAAGGGCTAGAATACAACATCTCCTGATGGAAATTTACACAATATAACAATTGACCTATGAGACTTATTACCAGGGGGAAGGGTAGATGTTATCAGTAACACGGACTAGTACTCACTCTTAATTCACCGACCAGCTGACCCGAGATTCCCAATGCGTGGTCCACTACACACGCGGCTGTCCAGAGCTCTCGCTCGACGGACCTGTCACCAACAACCTCCTTGCCCCGCTCTTCCCTGGGCTTATATCGTAGTCAAAGTACCCCCCTCCCCAATGGTGTATGTACCACGTGTTGCGACCTGACGCCGAGCTCTGACGCTGTTAAGAACAAAAGACCTCAGACGTGGGCGTGGCTACAGACGTCTGCCAAGGCAAGGTGTGACCATATAATTGGTTAAATTAGGTCTCCCCAGAGACCTCACAAGCCCAGCTGGACTACATCACATCCCCCTTTCTCCCCCAATTTAAAATATCTGAGAACTAGGACAATTTGTCCTAGTTATTAGATTATTTTAATCCTAATCCCTTAAATCTATTACAATACAATAGCAAATAATATGAATTCACACAGATCAGTAGGTTTAATAAATTCTAGCACAAGAAACGAATAACAATGACTCTGGTGCGAAACCTCCTTATCCGTCATGTCTCCTTAAAACTAAATATCGGGCTCCAGTGCCTTCCTGTACTCTACTAGAAATAAACTAGCTCCTGTAGTCACCCTCGCTAATTAACCATTGAGCCAAACCTCGTAAGGTTTTCCTGGCGTAGAAAACAGCTCCAGCGGGTATTATTCCTTCAAGTACTTGCAACTGAACCATTACACGACCACAATGTCGCATTTTCCTTGCACCGTACCGTGACCATTCATGACAAGGCAGGAATCGCAACCAGGACCAATCATTATCCCATTTCTAGGAACTAAAAGAAAACCTCCCATCCCTCACATAAAGGAATCCTCTTCTGACGGCGAGCCGATTGGTGTTTACAGTTCTCCACCTGAAAAGAAAATACATCCTATCTCTACTGTGATCCCTCCCGGCAAGGAGCTAGCTCACATAATATACAACACATTTTTGTCCCAACAGCTGACATAACATAGGGCATCCCCTAGCAGTAGAGATACCATACTAATACCACTCTAATCATCATTTCCCAAGCTTCACTGGCTAGTAGTGAATGACACGGTTGGCTTGACTTGGGGCCATGCTATTGACCCAGGGAGAAGCTCTCTACAAATCCTTGGGCAGAAATATGAAGGGGTCGACGGAGGAGGACATAGGGCCATTGCAGTATTCTTGTCATCTCACCTCCAGATCTGTCTACTGCTTCTACTAGAAGAGGGGTTAGCCAGAGCTTCTGGCCGACCCTAGCACTTCCTAAATTGGGCCATGTCTCATTGTGTGGACTTCATTGGCGTTTAGGAACGCTCATGCGGGTCCCTCTCGTTGAAAGCACAGCATCTGGGAACTTCACGACTCAGCAAGCAGCTTATCTTCACCACGACAATACTCCTCAGGCACCAAGGCCACCCTTCATCCGTCCAGCCTCACCCGTCAACTTCCACCTCTTGCATGGTGGTGGCACGAGAGCTGGCTACCGCTTTTCCTCAAGTCTCCCAGGTCTAATAATAGCCCTTTTGCTGGACCCAAACTGACTTCTTGGCACTTCTGCGTCTCCATCACTCCAGGCCAAATAGATTCCTGGAGTCTCCTTGGCAGATCCTGGCAACATCTCCACATCTCCTGTGAATAATAGTAGACGGCAGTATTGTTCTACAGGTGACTGGGGCTTATTGTTGGTGGGCAGGTCTCTAGAGTATTGAGCCGACCTGAGGGCGAGGCGAGTGGTCAGCTCCTTCCCTCAGGGTCCCATTTACTCACAACACTCCCTCCCTCCAGCAATAATTCCCTTACAAATTTCGTCTATACATTCTTGACCTTGTATTCATACCAACATTTTCCTCTACCAGCTGATATAACCTATCTTCCTCATATACCTCGTCATTTACAGTCCTTTCATCCACCACATTAACATTAGGCATTACTATTTCCTCCTCAGACCAGAATGGCTTTAGTTTATTACAATGAACAATCCTCTCACTCTGGTCCTCAAACAACCCTTTAACCTTCACATTTACTGGTCCCATTTTCTCTAAGATGCGGTAAGGACCTTTCCACCTTGGACCGAGGGACCTACTCTGTTGAGGGGTTACTTCATCTTTATATACCATTACTAGGTTACCTTCCTTAAGTTTAAGAGGCTTCACTTGCCTGTCATAGTAGTGAGCATATTTTTCCTGCGCTCTACCAGATGCCTGGGCGGCAGTTCGCCAAGCAGTTCTCATTTTTGTTAGGACTTCTGAAGGATAGTCCTCACCGTATCTGACAACTGCTTGGTTCACCAAGCCTGCTGCAAAATGACAGTCATGCCCTGTAAATAGGAATAATGGTTGTGTCCCTATTGATTTGTGAATAGCGGTGTTTAAAGCAAATTGAACATATGGTATATATTTATCCCATTGTAATGGTTCTTTCTCTGAGAGAATGGCCAGTGTATTTTTGACTACTTGGTTCGTTCTCTCCACCATACCATTCGCCTGTGGATGATAAGCTGTCGTGAATGCTGTCATTATTTTTAAGGTGTTACAAACCTCTGCAAATACCTTGCTTTTAAACTCTGAACCTTGATCTGTTACTAATTCTCTAGGAGGTCCAAATATTGCTACGAATCTATCAAGGAGCGCCTCTGCAACAGTCTGTGGGTCTTTCTTAGGGATGGGTACAAGTGTTGTATACCGTGACAGATGGTCCACCAGCACAAGAACATACCTATTGCCTGAATAACTATTATGTAAGTCAATAAGATCTGCACCAACCCGGTCCAACGGCTCCTTAATCTCGGGAAAAGCTTGCAATTCCACATTAACCTGAGGGTTACCTTTCCTCCTTTGGCAATTACCACAACATTTTACATATTCGGTTACATAATTCAGGAGACCAGGAAAGTAGAACATTTCTTTGGCCCTCTTATAAGTCCTAAAAACACCTGGATGGCCAGCCATCTTGGATGAGTGTGCAAGCTTCAGAGCGGCCTTCCTGAGGACATTGGGTATTACTACCTGCTGTACTGAACGATCGTTCAGCTCCGTAATCCTATGTAGCACACCGTCTTTCATCTCGAATTCATCAATAGGGCGGCTTGGCTTGTGGCACGGGAGCTTCTCTCCCTCCAAATACTCAATTATCTCCTTCCACCTGTTCTCTTCCAGTTGGTACTCTCTTAATTTTTCATTGTTCACATTCTCAATATTAACATCAACATTTATTGCTGCTACATTCCTACTCAATACGTCTGGTACATGGTGTGAGGCTCCTGGCTTATAAAGAATCTGGTACGAGTGTGCTGACAGTTCGTAACCCCATCTAGACATCCTAGGACAGCGAGTTTTCTTTTTAAATATGTGCACCAATGCCCTGTGATCTGTTATTATTTTAAAATGGCGCTGAAATACATACGGTTCAAAGTATCTCACACTTTCTACCACTGCCAAGGCTTCTTTATCAGTGATGGCATACCTGACTTCCGGTCCTTTAATCTTTCTGCTAAAATACGCTACTGGGTGTGGGTTATTTTCCTTGTCTCTTTGCATTAGGCAACCTCCTATTGCAACTGCTGAAGCGTCTGTATGTATCTCAAACTCTCTGGAAAAATCAGGAACCACTAATACCGGCTCACTTGTAAGCTCAGCCTTTAATTTTTCGTGAGCCAACTCATGTTCTTCTTTCCATACAAACTTAGCTTTCTTCTTAGTTAGATCTGTCAGTGGTGCTGCTAGCTCTGCAAAACCCTTAATATGTCTTCTAAAGTATCCTGCTGCACCTAGGAACCTCCTGACTTCCCTTGCTGTTCTAGGTCTTGGCATTTCAGATATTGCCTTACACTTATCAGGGTCAGGGCGAATCCCTTCAGGGCTTACCTGAAAGCCTAGAAATTTAAAGCTAGTGGCTGCTATTATACATTTCTTTGCATTCAACTTAAATCCTGCTTTATCCAGTAGTTTTAGTGTCTCCACAAGGTTGTCTACATGTTCTGGAAATGACCGGGAGTAGACTACCACATCATCAAGATATGCCAGTGAGTGTCTACCCAACACAGGGCTGAGGATGAAGTTTATAGCTCTTTGGAAGCTAGAGGGCGCGGTTTTTAACCCGTAGGGCATTCGTTTAAATTGGTATAATCTGACCCCATCTGAGAATGCTGTCTTCTCTCTATCTTCTTCTGAAACGGGGATGGCCCAATAAGCTGACTTAGCGTCCAAAGTCGAAAAATACTTAGCTGTTCCAAATGAATCAAGAATTTCCTGAATTAGGGGCAAGGGATAACTATCAGCTATTGTTAATTCATTCACTTTCCTATAATCCACACAGAACCGATAAGAGTTATCTGGTTTCTTTACCAACACTACAGGTGAGAGCCACGGTGATGAACTCGGTTCAATTACATCGTTCTGGAGCATGGTATTACATTCCTCCCTTATTACTCTCTTAGCCTCTTCTGGGAGTCTCCATTGACGGGTTTGGACAGGTAAACTGTCACCTGTAGGTATAGTATGCTCAATCTGGGGCAGCAAGCCTATATCTCCTTCATCCATTGAAAACAACTTTGGAAAGTTCCTTAAAGCATTCTTTATTATTTCCTTCTCAGAACATTTTAAATGATTTAGATTTACATCATTAAATGTCTTTTCCCTTTTACTTTCGTTCTGGGTGGGAGCGGCAGGCGTCACTACCCTTTCTGGGACTCTGGTATTAAGTGCTCCACATTGTTGACCTCGGCCAGGTAGCCTAACGAAGTCAGGTTCAAAAATTAAGTCTTTGGGGATAATCTCAGCTGATATTAACCTTCTACCATTCTTGAATCTTAACGCTTTACTTGTCAGATTTATCACTGGTATTAAGATATGTCTTTTCTCAGAAACCTGGGCTAGATGATGAGGCACCAGGAAGGATTCTAGCTTCCCCGCTAATTGTAAGATACTTCCTGGCTCGACCTTCCTTCCCACTGAACCTTTAATAAATTTGAATGTATTAGGTGGACATACCTGGTTATATAATACATGAACTGCATAATCTGCGTCTGCAGAGTTCACATTAGGTAACTGCACGTCAAAAAGTGATTTAGATGGGGTTTTGAATAATTTATTACTCCTACTCATAGAAGCTACTATTGAGGGATGTTCTATGAATTTTATTGGAAAGGAAACCTCATCCAGTATCAGCCGACTGGTTCCCCTTCCTTTGCCATACGACAAGAGGAAGTCAAACCTTCTGAGAAAATCCATACCTAAGAGTAAGTCCCCTGGAAACCTTACTCCAGACACTACTAAACAAGCGTGAACTTTATAACTTTCACCCAGTTCAAAGTACAGGTCCGTTTGTCCCTCGACATTAATATCATTACCATTTACAGCAGTAATATTTCTCTTAGCTTTGCTTATTTTACAACCCCTCCAGTTATTACATACATCTCGCTTAATTATTGACACCTGACTTCCCGTATCAATGAAAGCTACCAGTTTTTTTCCATTTACTCTTACTTTAATCATAGGTCTTTCATCTTTGGTAACAAGGTTATCAGACCTATCTTTCTTAACCTTGTACCTTCTTCTTTCGTTAGGAACGAAAATTAGGGCAGTTGGCCCTAATATGGCCAATCCCGCCACACTCCCAGCATTGATTATTTCTCCGAGCATTCTGTTTATTACGCCCACCACCGCCTGTCCTGCGGTGCGGGGGTATATACTTCTTCTCATTATTGGTTGTCGCCACATATGGTGACTCAGGTGTTACTCTCTCTGAGGCAACAATTCTATCTCCCTTTCTGTCTCTACCATATTCGGACTCGAGAGACATGGCATATTGAACTAGTTCTTCGAAGGTTTTAATCGCTAGTACCATAGCAACTCTAGTTCTCATCCAGACTGGCAACCCTTCACAAAATACCTGCTTTTTATAAAGCTCCAGCTGTTCTGCATTATATTTTAAAGTTCCGTTCACATCTTCCACCCTGGACCATACCAGACAACTGAAGTCCCTTAGAGTGTGTCCCTCCTTCAGTTGCAATTGTTCCAGGTATCGATGGATATTTTCAACTGATACTGCCGTCTGGAACCTATATCTTATAGCATCCTTGAAATTACTCCAGTCCTTTACGTTAATAAATTGTGGGAGACTAAATATGGATGCTGTGTTATCTACAATTGCCCTGAATCCCAGTGAAACTTTCATTTTTTCATCAGATATATTAAGCAAAATGGCCTCAATATTTTTAATCCAAGCTTCTACTTTGATATTTCTTTCGATGGGATTCCTCGGCAAATCTTCTACATGAAATTTCGGCAAATTTTCTAAATATGGCCTATCAACAATTACTGTCCCACACATAGAGGTTCCAACACTACTATCTGGAGCTGATGCCCCAGATAAAATCTTTTGCTGAAGCATAGGGTTCGTTGGGACGTTGAGTGGCTTGGTTAGGGAAGGATTGACCTGGGAAGGCTGGAGGCTCAGAAGTTGGGGTTGGGTCGGGAGTCCCGGTATATTAGATAAGGACCCATTCGGGGAAATACTGAATGGTTCCCCAGCTGTAGTTACAAGTGTGGGTGTTTGGTTAGTATTTACAGGAACAGCATTGGGCAGGTGAACACCTGACACAGCAGGGGAAGCTATGGTTACTGAGGGGTTAGGTATACTAGTAACTGTAGAACCAGGCGCAGAAGTGGGAACCCTATAGGCAGCTACCCCAGGGACTTGGGGAGCAGGTACAACAATAGGGGATTGAGGGTTACTCATAACTTGAGCAATAACACTATGAAGCACAGAGTTAAGATAAGGATACATACTATAGTCAGCATTAACTGGGTTATTAAAATACGGAGGTATGGGGTTAGTAGCATCCCGGGTTGGTAAAGTTGATACTCCCGGGCTAACAGCAGTGGTAGATGTATTAGATACCACTGGGGCCATAGTATTCGTGGTACTACTGGGGGTCACCGTGGAACCTATATTCGTTCCTGAGCCTTGGACCTGGGGATGGTTTGTCCCTGACATATGTACCCCTGAAGTATTATTTATCACTGAAATCTCATTTTCTTGATTATTTATACCGTCACTAACATTAATCACTGAATCTTGCTGTGGAACCATGTTGCTAGACCCTTCACTTGAGCCTGGTGCGAGATCACTAACATTGACGTTAGCCTCTGCCATTCTGTTCACGAGGAACTTCACCTGTATCCTACTGGATCGTCTGATTGCACTATTTAACGTCTTGCTACGCAAATTATATTTGGTCATCACCCACCTGACAACCATAAGAGTAGGATTGTCCTGGTTTATTCTTAAGGTTACGGTCACAGTGAACGGTAAAACAAATGATAGGCGACACAAAGAAATTAATATTTGGTTTTGATAGCAAAAACCGACCAGTCGTAAAGCACGTGAGCCGCGTTTAATGATAAACGCTAAACCGCTGCCACCATGTGAGACCTCTACCCACTCTACCGGAGGTATCCCAGCGAGTGAGCACGTCCCCTGTGTATCCCAGTGCTTAACAAGCTAGGGAATAGCATATGAAGGTACAAATAAAAATGGGAACTATGGCTATAGTTTACTTAATAACATAAAAGGGCTAGAATACAACATCTCCTGATGGAAATTTACACAATATAACAATTGACCTATGAGACTTATTACCAGGGGGAAGGGTAGATGTTATCAGTAACACGGACTAGTACTCACTCTTAATTCACCGACCAGCTGACCCGAGATTCCCAATGCGTGGTCCACTACACACGCGGCTGTCCAGAGCTCTCGCTCGACGGACCTGTCACCAACAACCTCCTTGCCCCGCTCTTCCCTGGGCTTATATCGTAGTCAAAGTACCCCCCTCCCCAATGGTGTATGTACCACGTGTTGCGACCTGACGCCGAGCTCTGACGCTGTTAAGAACAAAAGACCTCAGACGTGGGCGTGGCTACAGACGTCTGCCAAGGCAAGGTGTGACCATATAATTGGTTAAATTAGGTCTCCCCAGAGACCTCACAAGCCCAGCTGGACTACATCACATGGTGTTGGTATTGATGCAGAGTGGTGTTGGTATTGATGCAGACTGGTATTGGTATTGATGCAGAGTGGTGTTGATATTGATGCAGAGTGGTGTTGGTATTGATGTAGAGCGGTGTTGGTATTGATGCAGAGTGGTGTTGGTATTGATGCAGAGTGGTGTTGGTATTGATGCAGAGTGGTGTTGGTATTGATGCAGAGTGGTGTTGGTATTGATGCAGAGTGGTGTTGGTATTGATGCAGAGTGGTGTTGGTATTGATGCAGAGTGGTGTTGGTATTGATGCAGAGTGGTGTTGGTATTGATGCAGAGTGGTGTTGGTATTGATGCAGAGTGGTGATGGTATTGATGCAGAGTGGTGATGGTATTGATGCAGAGTGGTGTTGGTATTGATGCAGACTGGTATTGGTACTGATGCAGAGTGGTGTTGGTATTGATGCAAAGTGGTGTTGGTATTGATGCAGACTGGTGTTGGTATTGATGCAGAGTGGTGTTGGTATTGATGCAGAGTGGTGTTGGTATTGATGCAGAGTGGTGTTGGTATTGATGCAGAGTGGTGTTGGTATTGATGCAGAGTGGTGTTGGTATTGATGCAGAGTGGTGTTGGTATTGATGCAGAGTGGTGTTGGTATTGATGCAGAGTGGTGTTGGTATTGATGCAGAGTGGTGATGGTATTGATGCAGAGTGGTGTTGGTATTGATGCAGAGTGGTATTGGTATTGATGCAGAGTGGTGTTGGTATTGATGCAGAGTGGTGTTGGTATTGATGCAGACTGGTATTGGTATTGATGCAGAGTGGTGTTGGTATTGATGCAGAGTGGTGTTGGTATTGATGCAGAGTGGTGTTGGTATTGATGCAGAGTGGTGTTGGTATTGATGCAGAGTGGTGTTGGTATTGATGCAGAGTGGTGTTGGTATTGATGCAGAGTGGTGTTGGTATTGATGCAGAGTGGTGTTGGTATTGATGCAGAGTGGTGTTGGTATTGATGCAGAGTGGTGTTGGTATTGATGCAGAGTGGTGTTGGTATTGATGCAGAGTGGTGTTGGTATTGATGCAGAGTGGTGTTGGTATTGATGCAGAGTGGTGTTAGTATTGATGCAGTGGTGTTGGTATTGATGCAGAGTGGTGTTGGTACTGATGCAGAATGGTGCTGGTATTGATGCAGAGTGGTGTTGGTATTGATGCAGAGTGGTGTTAGTATTGATGCAGAGTGGTGTTAGTATTGATGCAGAGTGGTGTTAGTATTGATGCAGAGTGGTGTTGGTATTGATGCAGAGTGGTGTTAGTATTGATGCAGAGTGGTGTTGGTATTGATGCAGAGTGGTGTTGGTATTGATGCAGAGTGGTGTTAGTATTGATGCAGAGTGGTGTTGGTATTGATGCAGAGTGGTGTTAGTATTGATGCAGAGTGGTGTTGGTATTGATGCAGAGTGGTGTTAGTATTGATGCAGGGTGGTGTTAGTATTGATGCAGAGTGGTGTTGGTGTCTTCCTAAGGGAACGTTTAATTTATAATGTATTCAAAAAGAAGTTGGAAGAACAACATTATCACTGTCCCAGCGTTAGTTTTTTGTTTTAATTTTATTATAGTTGTTAATGGTGTTAAATTGCATCCGTTTAAACAAAGTTAACCTAAAATAATGCACATGAAGTCAACTAACATTATATCTCAGGAAACCAACCTGTTTTGGAAATATGAACACTTAAGCCGTATAATGTGATCCTTTATTGACAACGTTTCGCCCACGCAGTGGGTTTTATCAAGTCACAAACAGATCTATCTGGGTGAAACATGCGTGGCTATATATAGGATGGGAATGCTGGGTCAGGTAGAGAAAGGTGCACATGACAATCTTCGGAGTAGAGTGAAGAAGTCTAAAATCTTGGGTAGCTTTTAAAAGAGATTGAATAAGTACTTGAGTGGATCTTCTGCAGTGTTCCTCGATTCTTATGTTCTTATGTGGGATAGCGATGAAGAAGTTTCTTGGCGAGAGTTTCAGCTATGTTATAGAAGCCATTGTTCTGGTTGAAGTTGTTGGATGTACAAATAAGTGATGATTCCAGGATTCTTCGGTATTGAGTGTTATCTTCTCTGGCGATAAGTCTTGCGTTTCTGTAGTTGATTAAATGGTTGTGTGAATTTCGGTGTTGAACACAGGCATTCCTTGGATCGTCAGATCTGCCTGCGTACTGGTGTTCTGAAATATGTGTTTGGAGGTCTCTGGATGTTTCGCCGACGTATAATTTGCTGCAGTCATTACAAGGGATTGTGTATACCCTTGCAGAGGATTGAAGCTTGTCTTGTCTATCACTGGTGATGTCCTTGATGGTGGTGGATGTGGAAGTAGATACTTGGAATGAGGTTTTGGAGATGTTGGAAACGTGTTTGGTAATGGAGTTGGTGGGGAGGACTATGTATCTCTTCTCGGCAGTGTCTTCTCTGGGTGTGTTAAAGATGTTTAATGCCCATCGTCGAGGATAGTGACGAGGATAGTGAAGTTTAGAAAATACTTGTTCAATAAGAGAGTATTCTTCTTCAAGGAACTCACTGCTGCAGATTCTAAGTGCACGTAGGAAAAAGCCTACAATTACACCACGTTTAGTTTTGGTGTCGTGGTGAGAGTAGAAGTGCAGAAGATCGTGTTGGTTGGTAGGTTTCCGATAGATTTTAAAACGAAGTTCATGGTCAGCTTTGCAGAGAAGAACATCGAGAAATAGGAGTGTGTTGTCGACTTCTTCTAGTGTGAACTGGATGGAGGGCTCGACCTGGTTGAACTTGTGTTGGAGAGCGTGAACGTTGAAGCGTCTGGGAGTTATGACGAGAATGTCGTCAACATAACGAAGCCAGGTAACTTTATTTCGAAACGTTTCGCCTACACAGTAGGCTTCTTCAGTCGAGTACAGAAAAGTTGATAGAAGCAGAAGATACTTGAAGACGATGTAATCAGTCCATCACCCTTATAGTTTTGAGGTGGTCAGTCCCTCAGTCTGGAGAAGAGTATTGTTCCATAGTCTGAAACAATATGGAGTTGAAGTTGTTGTTAAAGATTCGCCGGTATTCTCCCGGCCCGGGTCCTTCCAAGTGGTGGCCCGGCACTCGGGCTCTGGCACCAACCCTGCCCTAGAAGGGCAAGGCATGGTGTCGATCGTGTTAGCGCTGTGCTCTCCTGTGTGGAGTGTCATGTGTTGGTGTTCATTTTCATTCATTCATTCATGTTGATTCGCCGGTACTTCCGGCCCGGGTCTTCTCCAGATGGTTACCCGGCAGTGGCCCCCCGGGTGGTGGGTGACGATCATCTTCTTTCTTCTTTCTTGGCCCTCCGGTTGGAGGGTGTCGTCGTCTTCTATCTTGCGCTGACTTCCCCGAGGAGAAGCGCAGTCGGGCAGAGGCAGCAGTTACAGGGTCGATTGGAGCCACACCCCAGCTTTAGCGGACAGCAAAGTTCTGGGGAAACTTATCTTCATGGTGAATGGTCATGGATAGTCGTGCTAGAGGAGGGTACCATCTTCAAGGTCCCCATTCTGAAGCATCCTGAATTTCCTCTTTGAGGTGTACTCGACTTCCACAAGGCGTTGGGTGTTGGCAGTGAGTAGTCTGGTCATGTCTGCAGTGGTGTATGTAACAATTTGGTCGTAGGTATACTTGACTGTTCCGTCCTGGAGGTGCTGATGGATTTCTGAAGACAGCATTGTGTTCTTATACTGCTTGGTTGTGTAGAAGTATACACCCTTCAAGTATCGGACTTGTTGTGGTGCAGCAGTGTCAGTGGCAGTGGCACCGTGAGGTGCATCCGCAGTTTCTTGTGTTTTTGCTTTCTTGGCTGGTGGCTGAACTGGTGAAGGCAAGATTTCCGACTGGTCAGTTGCTCTAGCAGTGGATGCAAGCGGTAGTGGACTCTCATTGGTGGGGTTTGCCGACGTCTCAGTGGTCTCTGATTGGTCCATCTCTGTGTCTAGTAGAGGCTGTGACAGCGGTGGAGCAGTGGTGATGCTGGTAATATTTGCAGTAGATTTTAGGATCTCAGTGGAAGGTGGTGATGCAGGGAATGTGAGGCCAGGCATATTATTTAGTTTGAAAAGTTCATTGATGGTGGTGTTGAAGGAACCAGGCTCAGCTGCATTCTGTACATGAGCATACATAATGCAATAAAGAATCTTGGTGGAGTCGGCAGTAGGTGCTGGCAGGGAAGTGGTGGGAGCAGCTTGCGTGGCCTGTAGTATCTTGGTAGTGTCTGCTTGAAGCTTGGCGATAGCAGAATATGTGGTTGCTTGTGGGTTGGGTTTCTTTTGTTGTTGTTGTTTCTTGAGTATGTCTCTTCTGGTAGGGCACCTGACAGCAAGAGTATGGTGGTCATTCTTGCAGTTCAAGCATTTAGGTGGTGAAGCAGTAGTGCAATTCTTGAAGTCATGACCCTCACGGCCACAGGTGGAGCAGAACTTCTTGCCCTTGGTAGGACAATCATTTGTGGTGTGTAAGTATGAGTAACAATTATAGCACTGTGAGATATGTTGGAATTTGTCTGCTTCGATGAAGGCTGGGTTGATGTGGAAGTAGTGAATAGCCAGGCCCTCAGCGAGAGCTCTGGCTGCCATATTGACGTCACTGAAGGTGACCTTCAGCATAGATGAAGCATTGGGTATTTTAGTAGTGAAGTCCACCTTGGCCCAAGGGTTCTTTGCTTCGATAGATGACTTGATTTCTTCAGTGGCCTGTACAGTGGTAAGGTTGTCGAGTCGCTTGAGGAACACAGTTCTCCTGGCCCTCAGTGCTGGGGAAGTCTAAGACAAGAAACCCCTGGTCTCGTAGAGTGGTAGTAGCAGTAGTGGTAAGTAGTTTCTCAGCCTCTGTGTCGTCTGTACAGACGACAACACAGGCCTCCTTGAGCGATAAAATCGCATTACATTTGACTTGCAGCCTGCCACTAACGACAGCTGCAAGTGCTAGTTTGGACGACTCATTGGTTGTGCCACTCGCTGGTTTGATCTTTACTCTGTTAGAGTAATGCATCGTGAGTAAGCAGTGCTCTGGTGTGTGGAGTTGAAGTGACAGGAGGGAGCCTTATATACCCCCAAGAGATGAGATGTATGCCACTAGTAGAGGTAAGAATGAAGTCATTGGGAGGTCAGGTCCCTCTCAAATCCAGCCATTCTCACTAGTAGAAGTAGTCCAAGTTGAATTTCAGGTCTGTACCAAGATACTCTTGTGTTGCAGAAGAGGGAATAATAGTGGACAAACGCTCTGCTTCCAGATGTTCCATGTATAGGTTCGCCAGGACGGCACTAAGTGGCGAACCCATGGGTAGTCCGAAAGTCTGCTGAAAGAGGTGATTTTCGAAAGAGAAACACGTAAAGCCAACACATAGTTCAACAAGATCGATGAAATCGCTGGCTGGAATAGGAAGATCCAGGGAATCATCAATTTTCCAGCGTAAGAGATCGATGGCTTGTGTAGTAGGTACTTTGGTGAATAGGGAAATTACGTCCAGGCTAGAGAGTTTCTTGTTCCTGATGTTGATGTTGCGAATGCAATTAAGAAGATCACCCGAGTGTTTGAGATGTGCTGGACTGATTGTGTCGATATTTTATACCATTTATTTCCACCAACCTGTTTTACACGGGTCATACTGGCCCCACAGTCTTTCAACCCGTCGACTTAATCAGTCACTATTTCACTGTTGTAAAGACAGCCGAATAGGACACTGTTGAAGGCACACTAGGCAGTGAAAATTTGACATAGTTGTGTCTACCGGCACTCAAGTGGTTCTCCGTTTTCTCTACTCGCTGCTGACCTCTTTTATCGTCTTTTTCTTGTATTTATGTTGTTTTCGATATGGTATGCTACAATTGCTACACACGCGCGCGCACACACACACACACACACACACACACACACACACACACACCACACACACACCACACACACACCACACACACACACCACACACACACCACACACACACACACCACACAACCACACACACACACACACACACACCACACACACACACACACACACACACACACCACACACACACACCACTGTTGCGTACAGGGCCACTACTTAAGCCTGTTTAGCCCTTTCTTGCAACAAATAAACAGGATTGAATATCCTGTTCTAGATGAAATCATTCAAGGGTTCAGTAGTAAACAATCACAATGTTTCTTTCCGGTTTTTTATTAAGTTTCTTAATAAACCATAGAAGGGTTTTATATTAACTTTAAAAAGGTCGCACCATAAAACAGAGTACTCATGAAATTTACACTTAAGTTCACTTAAAAGATAATACACAGTATTATCTTGATTATAGTACTGAACGGCTCTAGTATCATAACACCTTCTCTTCACATAATAACACTTTACTTAACTCAATCCAAATGAGACAGAAGACGTAACACTTCAATAATAATTCACTCTTATTCAACTTTCATAATATACTAAGTGAGATTAGGAATATTTTACACTTAAAGGAATTTTGAGGCGAGTCTGTCTCCCATGACTTTTTCACCGTCCTCTTTGAACCAATACTGCTTAAATTCACTCCTAGCAGAGCTAGGGACAATCACCAGCGTCTCCAAAACAGCAACACACACTTCGTCCGAGACGTTTCTGTCAGATACCGTCCGAGGTACTGGAGGGTCACTAGGGAACCTCATGTGGGACCAGAAGTTTAAATCCAGGAATCAGGGAGCTTCCCTCACGAGAGGTGAGGAAGGTAAGAACTGAACTCTGTGAGGCTTTACCAGCCCACTTTGCCTCGGTCGGAGCAGGGGTCGAGCAGCTCAAAACACCTACTGGTGCTTGGCCAGGTCACCAGCAGTTGACACTAATTAAATGACCTACCTAAATACAAAGCTAAGTAATACGACCAGATAATATTATAAAGTCGAGTAAATCCATTTTAGCTACTAATGGAATTACTCCTGAATATAATATTAAGTGAAATAGCAAAAATAACATGTAATAGTATACCATTGTGATAAGAAGAAAATGAACAAAATGAACAAAATGAACAAAAGGGTGTAACATCCCCTCCACACGACCAAATGTCGCACTGACAATAGGACAAAAATAATCCTGAATCTTTTAGATTCAGTAGAAAAACTGAAATACCCATATAGCAAGACTGATATACATTTCACCGCCAATTCGTCCCAGACAATCTTCATGTGTTCTGAAGGTATTCAAGGAGGATATTGTTGAGACGACAGACATCTGCCTCAACAGAATTGGGTTCTCTCTTGGCCTTGGGTGACACGAATGCTGTCTCTCAAGTAAAATGTAAGGACACAGCAACTGGTCTCCAAGCTTCATCCTCCATAACTAAACTGTAAACAGTACCACTCATTCACATAACTGTAGGCAAAAAAGGAAATATTAGGCGTAAGTTAGAACAGGGGCATATTGGTGCAACTGGTTTAAGGGCGGGACAAAGCATCCGCAATTACATTATGTTTGCCCTTTATGTGTAGGATTTTAATAGAAAAAGGTTGAATTCTAAGGGCCCACCTCTGTATTCTGGCATTCTTAGCCTTCATGGTATTAATGAATGTCAAAGGGTTGTGATCTGAGTATACTGTAATCTGATGAGGTGATGTTCCCAAGTAAACTTCAAAATGCTCGAGAGAGATAACCAGGGCTAGAGCTTCTTTTTCTACGGTTGCATAATTCTTTTGGTGTGGCTTTAAGGTGGAGGAATAATAACATATCGGATGTAGAATATCAAAGGAGTGGGAGGACTGCAGTAGTACTGATCCAACAGCATAACTGCTGGCATCTATATGTAACAGGAAGGGAAAGTTAAAATCAGGGCTTTTCAATACTGGAGAGGAGTTCAATAATCGCTTTAACCTATTAAAAGCCATATTACATTCCTCAGACCAAGCAAATTTAATTTTAGAACTAGTTAGCGCGAAAAGGGGGGCGGCTATGTGTGAAAAGTTAGGGCAGAATCGTCTATAATACCCAGCCATTCCCAAAAATCTCTGCACCCCTTTTCTGTCTCTTGGTATAGGAAAGTCTGCAATGGCTCTCACTTTTGCACTGATGGGTGCCACCGTCCCCTGACCTATATTGAAGCCCAAATACTTAATCATTGCTTGTCCAAATTTGCATTTGGCTAAATTGATGGTAAAATTATAAGCATCTAATTTCTTAAAAAGAGCCTCCAGACGGACTAAATGTGAACTCCACTCGTCACTAAAGACTACTAGGTCGTCGAGGTAGGCTTCAACCCCCTCAAGGTTATAAGTAAGGTCATTCATAAGTCGCTGGAACGTGGATGCTGCGTTGCACAACCCGAATGGGGTAACCAAGTAGTTGAACAAGCCTCCATGCACTGTAAACGCTGATATGTCCTGAGCTCGGTCCGTCAGGGGCACTTGATAGTAGCCTCGCAGTAAGTCCAGCCGGCTCACATACTTGGCTCCGGCAACCATATCGATTAAATCATCTACCCTAGGCAAAGGGTAACCATCAGGAACTGTGACGGAATTCACCTTTCTATAATCCGTACACATACGATAGGTTCCATCTGACTTTGGGACTAACACACAAGGTGAGGCCCATGGGCTTTTGCTTCGTTCAATTAGTCCATGGGTCAGCAAAAAGTCGATTTCCTCCTTTAGAGCTTGGTGTTTAATAGGGCTTAAGCGATAAGGGGACTGCTTGATGGGTGCAGCTCCTTGGACATCCACGTCGTGTGTCCCCAACGTGCAACGCTTAGGTATATCGCCAAACAATGATGGGTACTTCAAAATCACATTTTTCACTTCTTTGGCTCGGTCACAGGCCAGACCTTTTAAAAAATCGTCCAGGGATCGTAGAACTTGAGTGTTTCTAAGACGGACTTCTATTCCTTTGGAGCAGTCCTCCAAATCCTCTGCTTCTTGCTGGGACTCTAGAAGAATGGCAGCGGTCGGGGCTAACCCTCCATAATATTTCTTCAATTGGTTAACATGGTATGTATGGTCTGATTTCTTTTTCCCTGGGGTACGAACCAGGTAATTCACTTCACTCAGTTTTTTAATGACTTCCAAAGGTCCTTCATATCTTGGTTTCAGTGCATGTCCGGGCATGAATTTTTGAGCCAATACTTTATCTCCGATGTTGAAAGAGCGAGAGGCCGCATGTTCATCATGTCGTAGTTTCATTTTAGCCTGGGCTTTCTTCAAGTTCTCTGCGGCTAGGTTCCTCGTGAAAGTGAGGTGTTCCTGCATCAAAGCCGGGCATACCTGAACTGACGGAGTACGTCTTCCGGTCCATACATCTTTCAATACTGCGAGGGGTCCACGTACCGTATAACTATATATCAACTCAAAAGGGCTATACCCTAGACTTTCCTGCTCGCTTTCCCTTACGGCCAGGAGAAGGAAAGGAATGCCCTCGTCCCAGTCTTTACTGAATTGTTCACAGTAGGAACGCATCATCACCTTCAATGTTTGATGAAACCGTTCCAATGCTCCTTGGGACTGGGGCCTATAGCTCGTAGCGAGGATAGATCTTACACCAAGGCGTGACATGGCCTCCTTGAAGATTTTTGAAGTGAAGTTTGATCCTTGATCAGACTGGATCTCACGAGGCAGCCCTACCTGTGAGAAAAACTTTATTAAAGCGCGGACTATTGCGCGAGCATTTATTTTCCTCATGGGGATGGCCTCGGGGTAACGGGTGGCAGAATCCATTATAGTGAATAGGTACTGATTCCCCGCCTTGGTCCTGGGGAGTGGACCTACGCAATCGATGATTAAACGGGAAAAAGGCTCGCCATCTGAGGTGATAGGACAGAGGGGAGCTGGAGGCGGGGTATGAGCAGGTTTACCGATGGTCTGACAGACCCGGCAACTGCGAAGATGTTCCACCACGGTTTCCCGCATTCTAGGCCAAAAAAAGTATTTTGACAACTTTACCATTGTTTTCCTTAATCCCAGATGTCCTCCCATTGGACTATTATGGGCGACCTTCAATGCAAGCTCACGATAAATCCTAGGCAGGATTAATACATGCTTGGCCTTGGCCAAAGGTGCCCCTAGAGAATGTCTTCTGGTGGATTTCTTCATAAGTATACCGCTACTAGAATAAACACAGTCCTCTAGTTTCTCGGCCTCTTCTTCCGTTATCAACAGCTTTCTTACTTTCTCCAACGAGGGGTCTTCCATCTGTGCTTGGATTAGATCTTCAGGTCTAAACTTTTTAGCACCTAAAGAATCTAAAGTTGAGTCTAGCCCTGCAGACACAGACGTCGCATCCTCGGGCCAGTGGGTCGCACTAAACAATAGGTTCAAACCCAGATCAGCTTTGTCCTCTTCTTCCTCTGTTGATTCAGGAGGTAACCTGGTCGTTGCCATGGACCTAGTGACAACTCCCAGCGGAAATAATGATAGGTCCTTCCTATGAGCCTCAATCACGTAATCCTCTCCCGAGGTATTTTCTATCACCAGAGGTTCTTTCTTGATTCCTTCGCAGCTTAGGTCATTTCCTATCAGTAGGTCAGCAGACTTAATAGGAAATCCTTCATCTGATATACCGACAGTCGCATATCCTTTATAGCAACCCAGGTCTAGGTATATCCTATGGAGGGGAACTCTAGAAACGGCTCCTCCATAAGCCTCCAGAAGTGCATCTATCTTCGTATAAGTGCGGTCAGACAAAGAGAGGATTCCCTTTTTTAACAATGTCAAGTAACTCCCCGTATCCCTATAGGTTTTAACCGGCACCACTTGACCCTCGTCAATACCAGCTTTTCCTTTTGAAAAATATGGGCTCATTGCCTTTTCAATTTCTTGCCCTGAGATGGCCCTCGTCTCAGGTCATCTCAGTGAAGCAGTCTTCGGTCCTGCCGGCTCTAGATCCGCCTGTAAACATCTCTGCGTGTGGGCTACTGAAGACACCATCTGCACAGGAGCACCTTCTCGATACTTATATTTCCTGTCCCTTTCCAGCTGATAACATTGGTTTCTCACATGACCTCCCTTTTGGCAATATGAACAGGACAAGTTCTTCCTGGCTTTATACACCTCCCGGTTCTGTCGTAGTTGAAACCGGTCACCATTGCATGGCTTATCCAGGGTTCGAGAGGTCACTGCTTCTGAAGGAAACTTTTGGCGAGGTTCTGTTCTTGACTTAACTGGTCGAACCTTCTGGCCCAATTTTACTGCTTCCTCTCTGGATGTTCTATCACGGATCAGCTGGCTGGAGATCTCGTAGCGATCGGCCAGTGCAGCGGTCTCCATCACATCAGGTGTTGGACGGTCGATCAGGAACTTCCGCAAATCCCCAGATATAGAATTATAGAAGTCCTCTTGTAGTATTAATTGGGTTAAGCTGCTTACGGTGTTGCTTTGTGAGGCTCTTTGCCACCTCTCGAAAGCTACCTTCTTCTGCCTGGCGAAGTCCACCCAAGTTTGCCCTGGTAACCTTTGCAGAGTACGGAAGGCTTGCTGGTAGCTCAAAGGGAGTAGATCATAGGTCTCCAGTATGACCTTTTTGACGGAGTCATATTGTATGTACTTTTCGTAAGGCAAAGCCGCGGTACATTCTCGAGCTTTACCAGTCAGCGTCGTATGCAACAAGACAGCCCAGAATTTTTGGGGCCACTGCATAGCTCGAGCCTGATTTTCGAACGTATCGAAGTACGTGTCCAGATCAGACTCGCAAAACTTGGGCACCAAAGATGCTGCTTTATGAATGTCGAAAATATTTCTGGGGGCCTCGGGCCTCACAACTCCTTCCCTTTGCCGCTGACGTTCGTAGAGTATGGTGTCCCTCTCGAACTCTTCTGCATTCAGCTTCCTTTGGGCTTCTATTTGGGCCATTTGTAAAGTAATAAGGCGCTCCATTCTTTCGAACTGGCTCTGTGATATGGGCCCAATCGGTAGTGGAGGAGTTGGAGGATACAAGTTTTCCCGTCTTTCCTTGGGTCGAGCACCTGCGCTGGGTGCTTCTTGTGAACCAGGGTCAGAAACTGGGTGATTAGACGCCCCAATTTCAGGCACCTCTCCCAGAGATGTCCACTCACCAGCAGCTCCCTTTGATTCTGGCTCAGCCACATCACTAGAGGGTAGGGAAGTTGGAAGGCCACCAAGATCAAGTCCTTGTGCTCCAAGCGGTCGGTCCAAGTGTTCAAATTGAGATATTAGACTTGCCTCATCAGTATCGTCAATGTCATCCACCTCCCCTTGTTCCGGAAACAGCATGTTTCTCAAAATAGATCGAGTGGTCTCGGCGGTGTAATATTTGTTGTACTTCACTCCTAGGCGTACGGCAATTTGCCAGCACTTCTGAAGTTTTAAAGACTTCAAATCCTCCAAGGTTAACTCACATATTAACTGTTGCATTTGAGCCTCCATAGTTAATTTTATGGGTACCTGAACAGCAGCTCACTTTCATGGGATTGGCACTTACTTCCTAGGGCTGATATTTCCTCCAGCACCTTGGATCAGAGAGCAACTCGCGGACGGGCCCCCACTTTGTTGCGTACAGGGCCACTACTTAAGCCTGTTTAGCCCTTTCTTGCAACAAATAAACAGGATTGAATATCCTGTTCTAGATGAAATCATTCAAGGGTTCAGTAGTAAACAATCACAATGTTTCTTTCCGGTTTTTTATTAAGTTTCTTAATAAACCATAGAAGGGTTTTATATTAACTTTAAAAAGGTCGCACCATAAAACAGAGTACTCATGAAATTTACACTTAAGTTCACTTAAAAGATAATACACAGTATTATCTTGATTATAGTACTGAACGGCTCTAGTATCATAACACCTTCTCTTCACATAATAACACTTTACTTAACTCAATCCAAATGAGACAGAAGACGTAACACTTCAATAATAATTCACTCTTATTCAACTTTCATAATATACTAAGTGAGATTAGGAATATTTTACACTTAAAGGAATTTTGAGGCGAGTCTGTCTCCCATGACTTTTTCACCGTCCTCTTTGAACCAATACTGCTTAAATTCACTCCTAGCAGAGCTAGGGACAATCACCAGCGTCTCCAAAACAGCAACACACACTTCGTCCGAGACGTTTCTGTCAGATACCGTCCGAGGTACTGGAGGGTCACTAGGGAACCTCATGTGGGACCAGAAGTTTAAATCCAGGAATCAGGGAGCTTCCCTCACGAGAGGTGAGGAAGGTAAGAACTGAACTCTGTGAGGCTTTACCAGCCCACTTTGTCTCGGTCGGAGCAGGGGTCGAGCAGCTCAAAACACCTACTGGTGCTTGGCCAGGTCACCAGCAGTTGACACTAATTAAATGACCTACCTAAATACAAAGCTAAGTAATACGACCAGATAATATTATAAAGTCGAGTAAATCCATTTTAGCTACTAATGGAATTACTCCTGAATATAATATTAAGTGAAATAGCAAAAATAACATGTAATAGTATACCATTGTGATAAGAAAATGAACAAAATGAACACAATGAACAAAAGGGTGTAACACCACACACACACACCACACACACACCATACACACACACCACGTACACACACACCACGTACACACACACACACACACACACACACACACACACACACACACACACACACAGGAACAAGGGGTCACGTGAAGAAACTAGAGAAAGTGCAAAGGTTTGCAACAAGACTAGTCCCAGAGCTAAGAGGTATGTCCTACGAGGAGAGGTTAAGGGAAATCAACCTGACGACACTGGAGGACAGGAGAGATAGGGGGGACATGATAACGACATACAAAATACTGAGAGGAATTGACAAGGTGGACAAAGACAGGATGATCCAGAGATTGGACACAGTAACAAGGGGACACAGTTGGAAGCTGAAGAAACAGATGAATCACAGGGATGTTATGAAGTATTTCTTCAGCCACAGAGTAGTCAGTAAGTGGAATAGTTTGGGAAGTGATGTAGTGGAGGCAGGATCCATACATAGCTTTAAGCAGAGGTATGATAAAGCTCACGGCTCAGGGAGAGTGACCTAGTAGCGATCAGTGAAGAGGCGGGGCCAGGAGCTCGGACTCGACCCCCGCAACCTCAACTAGGTGAGTACAACTAGGTGAGTACACACACACACACACACACACACACTGCTGTATAGCCACATTAGGAGGAAGACAAAAGTCAAAGACCAGGTGATCAGGCTGAGGAAAGAAGGTGAGGAACTCACAAGAAACAATCAAGAGGTATGTGAGGAGCTCAACACGAGATTCAAAGAAGTATTCACAGAAGAGATAGGAAGGGCTCTAGGAACACCAACAGGGAATGTACCATCAAGTGTTGGATGACATAGAACTGAGGAGGAGCAGAAGCTGCTAACAGACCTTAACACCTCAAAGGCTTGCGCTACACGTTGATCCAAGGCAGCCAGCTTTCAGGTAGAAGGCTTAGCCAAGCTGACTGCCTTGGATCAATGTGTAGCGCAAGCTGCACGCCAAGGTATTGTCCAGTGTGAGTAGATTGGTATAGCACCTTTGGACGAAGACCTACTTCGACTAGTGGATGGTACCACTATGACCCCGCCTCCACCTGCTTCACGTCACCTAACTACAGTATATAAGCCACGTCTACGGCCCTATGCTGTACATTCTACAAGATTGATGGACTGAACACATCGACTCCAGGTTGAGGGACTGATTACCTCATTCTCCTCCTCTCCTTACGCCTTCCTCTTTGTATTGGACTGATGAAGCCACTGTGTGGCGAAACGTTTCATGAATAAAGATTCCCATATGCTGCATAAGTGTCTCAATCTTCAACATGTCGGTTTTTCAAACCATTCATCACAGTTGGTACAGTTACCGACAATATGTTAGGTAAAAGGACACAAGTGCAACTGATATGACATTTTATTGTGACAACGTTTCGCTCTTCAGGAGCTTTATCAAGTCGTTAAGTCGCTCTCCAGGAGCTTTATCAAGCTCCTGGAGAGTGAAACGATGCTTCAAAATGTCACATTACTTTTTTACCTAACAAAGCCTGATGGTCCATGCTGGGTAGGTTTTTCACAAATCCAACACTTCTCAACTATATATAATTATCCTACTTGGTTTTAATCAATCCAAGTTAAAGGTTTCAATATATCTCACATGACTCTTCACGTCACAAGACTCCCTATAAATATGCTCATCCTCTCTCCTGATAAAACTCACTATGTGGGCGAAACGTTGTCAGTGTAGGATAGCTTATGTCTCATTTGTCTGCATTTTTCCCAATCACCTTCTTACTAGCTTCCGCACACTGACTCAAAACTCATTTATGTAGTAGTATCAACAGAAGCTGTAGTAACATTGTTTGTAATGTAACATTTGATATTTACTGTAGTATAAGTGGCAGTTTTATTATCGGCTGGATCAGTTGTAGTACGAGCAGAGGAGGCATCAAGAGTGGTGACGGCAGCACCCGTGACGGTAGCTGCTACCTGACAGCTACAACTGCATTAGTAATAAAAGTCACAGTAATGTTAATATTGAAGAAGATGCAGTATCAGCAGTGTGATTTGGATCAGTAGTGATAGCAGAAGTGGAAGTTGAAGTGTATTACAGTATATATTAGACACACACACACACACAGGGGGAATGTCCTATGAAGAAAGGTTAAGGGAAATCGGCCTGACGACACTGGAGGACAGGAGGGTTAGGGGAGACATGATAACGACTTACAAAATACTGCGTGGAATAGACAAGGTGGACAGAAACAGGATGTTCCAGAGAAGGGACACAGCAACAAGGGGTCACAATATGAAACTGAAGACCCAGATAAGTCAAAGGGATGTTAGGAAATATTTCTTCAATCATGGAGTAGTCAGGAAGTGGAATAGCCTATCAAATGAGGTAGTGGAGGCAGGAACCATACATAACTTTAAGATGAGGTATGATAAAGCTCATGGAGCAGGGAGAGAGAGGACCTAGTAGCACTCGGTGAAGAGGCGGGGCCAGCAGCTGAGTCTCTACCCCTGCAACCTCTCTCTCTCTCTCTCTCTCTCTCTCTCTCTCTCTCTCTCTCTCTCTCTCTCTCTCTCTCTCTCTCTCTCTCTCTCTCTCTCTCTCTCTCCCTCTCTCCCTCTTTCGCAAGTCGACATAATACGCTTCAGTCCTGGGATCTTGATCACTTCTATAGAGATCTCCTAAGCGTATGCACTGTTGTTCTTTTATCCATAATGTGGACGACAATATACCATGTACCTTCACTGGAAGTGTCTTTGTTTTATCCCCCGGTAGATATGTCGTCGCACTTCGCTGGAGATACGTTTCTACTCCACGATAAAAATCTCAGTACTTCAAGGAACAAATAGCCGTACTGCAAGAGATAGTCGTACCTCAGGGGCCAAACCATAGCACTCTGTTATGATCCGTCGCACTTTACGGGGAACACTTGTGCTGGGAGAAAGAAAGTAGCCCAACACAAAGGGCTAAAAACTCGAGGTGGCTATTATGATAAAGATTTCTGATATCGTGAAATATGTTAATGGCTGTCAATAAGCCAATCTATTTGTTTTTTAAATGAGAATATAAAATTTGTATACAGATTCGAGAGTTCTACACTGCATAATGGTAAAAAAAAAAAAAGAGCGACTTTGTGACAGCAAAGTAAGGAAAAATTGTCAGTGAACTATTTGTGCAGTAATGTACGGCAGAACGAGAGAGCCATACACCTGATTATGGCATACATTCCTGATCAATTGTTGTGGACCGATATTTTATCATTTCCTGTAACGCCGAAATATATCTCGCTCCGATTTCTGAAAAAGGGTGTGTAATTTGGCTCCATTCGCGGTGTTATATGAAGGTCATTCATATTGCCTAATCATCGTAATTTTGATGAATGGCGAGAATAGTCTAATTGATACAAATCCATAGAAGCATGAGAAGGAGAGGATTATGCTTGTAAAAATAGAGAAATATTCGATTTTTTTTTTTACAGTACTCGTGTGTGGGAGTGTGGGTAATTCCCAACCCCACTGGGGGGGGGAGTTAACTCCCCCCCCCAGTGCAAGATTGGTGGTGATAGATCGTCCAAGGTGACATTCATAGATGAATAATAATAATAATAATGATAATAATAATAATAATAATAATAATAATGTAATAAATTATTATGTATCTATCACATATTTCTGCGTATGCCACTGAAGTGATGTAACTGGTATGAAGTTATGTGATGTCTTCGGTTCAAGTTATATTCCATGATGTATTTCCTTGTTCTCCAGTACAGCGTCACTCCTCCCAGGTTGTACGCAGTCCTTGTCCCCTCTTTGCGTACGTGTGCGCGTTACGCTCTGTGTGAGGCAAGTGTGTATGTGGCCGTACATGGTGCTTTGTGTGAGCATGTGTGTGTGTGTGTGTGTGTGTGTGTGTGTGTGTGTGTGTGTGTGTGTGTATGTGTGTGTGTGCGTGTGTGTGTGTGTGTGTGTGTGTGTGTGTGTGTGTGTGTATGTGTGTGTGTGCGTGTGTGTGTGTGTGTGTGTGTGTGTGTGTGTGTGCGTGTGTGATGTTTTTTGTGTGTATGTGTGATATTTTGTGTGCACTTGTGCATTGTGCTTTGTGTGAACGTGAAACTGTGTATGCCCTGCTTGTTAGAGTAGGTAAATGCATGATGCTTTGTATGCATATAATTACATGCTACTCTCTGTGTATGTGCTCACATGTTTTGTATGCACGTGTGTACATGCATCTTCCTTATACCTTAACTAATTATTATTACTATTATTATTATTATTATTATTATTATTATTATTATTATTATTTTTATTATTATTATTATTATTACCATACTGGTAGTCTTCCACCAAGGTAGGGTAGCCCCAAAATAGGAGATACATTCACCATCACTCATTACATAGTTGCCTTGCCAGAAGTGCTCATTCATCACAATTCAAATGACTCTCCAAGCTGCAACATCCACATCCCTCCTCCAGAGTACAGAAACTCCACTTCCTAATTCTTTCTAAAGCTCAAGTTATGTTATCTGGTTTCTATGACGTCCGCTGAGTGCAGTTTATCTTGTGATCGACATACATCACACGAAACCACATTCCTGCATGTCTTCTTTGTCAACCTTAGGCACGACTGGATATTGCTTGCCAGTATGCACCAGGCTGGTAAGAGGTGTCCAGCTGAGTGACACATGCTGTTTGATAGTTTTAGAAGGAGGGACGGGTATGACAGGTTAAGTTACCTAGCATAAAGGGAGAGCCCGGACTGTCAGACTCCCACAAGCCTCGGGATGGCTTAATCCATTTGAGAATCTTTTTTCCTCTGTGGGTGTGCTATGTATGGCTGTAGCAGTGTGAGTGTGTGTGTGTGTGTTCTCATTCTTAATCTTAATATTTACTATTTCGTTCAGCTGGTTTATACCCACTGAACACAGTGTACATATGATCCGGTGGTGAGAATATATGTAGAACCAAAACTATCTTCTGGCATATATATTTCTCATCTTTGATTGCTCTATTTACTGGACTGTAAGTTAGTATCTAGCACGGCTGAGGACAACAGCCCATTGTGCTCGTGATAGTTTCCCTGAATACCTTTATAATTGTTACTTTGCACACACTCCAATAACATGTCAAACTATGTAAATCGCTTGTCTAAAATTCAGTCTAACACGCTAACACACACCTGCTAAATGTTCAAACCTTAACCACTCAAAATTTTATGTACCCTTTCCTTCCAGCCTTTCCTGGAAATACCCCTACTCCTTCCACCCTAAATTTATACCCTCTTTTGGTCATCTAATTCTGCTCCATCCTCTCTAAATGCCCAAACCACCCCACCCTCTCATCTGCCCACTGTAACCCCCACACCGTCTTACAATTTATAATTCCATAAATCTCTGCCTAATATTCACACCAAACAGTGTTCTTAAACACGACGTCTCCACTGCCTCCAGCTTTCTCCTCATTGCAACCTTTAAAATCCATTCCTCATACGGAAGTCTTAGTACCACTCTATGATATGGTATATTGTCCTTTCTCGTCTCCATACATAAACTTTCTTCCCCCAGATTCCTGAGCACTCTACATACACCCCTCTTCCCTCATCTGTTCTTGTCTTTCGTGGACCCATATGCTGACATGCCTTCCCCTAATATATAAATATATTCCCTTTCTCCATACTACCTCTTTTCAATCTGATATATATACTCTTTCCATGCCTAGACATTGTTTTTGTTTCTCCATCACCCTGCTCTTTTCTATGTTTCTTTTTTTATTCACTTCATTTACGCATTCTGTAAAACTCCTTCACCAACTTTTCAACTTCCCTTCGGAATCTATAAAAAAAAAAAAAAAAAAACAATGTCACGGGGTAAACAGCAATTGTGACAACTCCTATTTCGTATCAGGTTAATTGTCTTTCAGTATCCTAGAATTCACATTTGTTACAACCAGATCTATAAATATATTGAACAACCTTGCTGACATCACTTACCTCTGTCTAAAGTCTACTTCTAATGGAAAATATTCCCTGTCTCTCATACACACCTCAGCCGGAGCCTCATACACTCCCTGCATAAAAGCCTTTTACTGCTTTTATTGTTGTTTATTCTGTTATGTTCACGGAGAAGCGCTTAACCTGTAAGGATCTTACAGAGTGTGGGGAATGAGTTATTAGATTTGATCCGAGAAAAGGGAGGATAGCGCCAACTCCATGGAACAAGAGCCCTTAATCATTTAGGCATCCCTCTCCCTTGAAGGGCATATGATAAGGTACTTAAATACTGTCGGTTGTAAATGTCACTCAAGCGTGCCCTGTTTGTAGGGTTAATGTCTCTTACTCCAAAACCCCGAACCCACGGGGATTCTATCCCCCTGAACCTTAGTGGGCTATATTCATTTGAACTTCTGTCCTTCCGAGCCCCCCGAGATCCACACGTGTTCTATCCTATTATATTCTTGAGGCTTTCAGCTGTTAAACCTAAATTAACGATGTTGGTTTAAAGAAAAAATCGAACAGAATTCTGGGTCCTGAATTCTTAATTTTCCGTGTTCTAAATTAAGCTGAATGATTTAAAAAAAATTTGGCAGGTTTTTCACAAGTATCTCATAAAATTAAGTCTACATAAACGTCTACTCTTAACGTTTGTGTACATTATTTTTGTGAGCAAATTCTGACTGACCTAAATACACCCTGGACACCGGAGTTCTAATCAATAAAAATAACGTTTCCTATGTTGTGCATTAATGGTAAACAATACGAACAAAGTGATGACTAAGATACACGTGTAACCTTCCTTAGGTGGAGACCAGCTTCTTCAGGGCTGAGGGACTGATTACATAGTATTCTGTCCCCAGTTTCAACACCTTCAGTTAACCTCTGCATTTAATTGATAAAGCCACTGGTTAGTGAATTGTGTCCAGAATAAAAGATGCCCGGTGTTACATATTTTGTCCACTATTTGTTCATCAGTGGTGTAAAATACCGACAAATTGATGAATGAGATCAAGGAGTTTCCTTCAACGGTTTATGCTTAATTTTAAGTGTCTTTCGGTATTAATGTCTGCCAGAGTGGTCGTACAGGCTGTCGTATTTACTTGTTTTAAATTCTGCTCTTTGTTTGCTCTTTATCGCATAGCTTTTGTTCACTCTTATTTTACATGATTCTACTGTGCTTCCCCTCCTTGGATATATATTGTTTAATCTGTCTTATGCAGTTTCATTGTGTTCATCTGTGTGTGTGTGTGTGTGTGAGTGTGTGTGTGTGAGAGAGTGAGCGGGAGTGTGTGCATTATGCAAATTCTTCCTCCATACCTCCTTATTTAATGTCATCTGAAAAGTGACGTTGATTCCACTGATTCAAGAGGCGGACAAAAAAAAGAAATATACAAGGGATCATTTCATGTTTATATATATATATAATGTATATATATAAACATGAAATGATCCCTTGTATATATATATATATATATATATATATATATATATATATATTTATTATCACACTGGCCGATTCCCACCAAGGCAGGGTGGCCCAAAAAAGAAAAACTTTCACCATCATTCACTCCATCACTGTCTTGCCAAAAGGGTGCTTTACACTACAGTTTTTAAACTGCAACATTAACACCCCTCCTTCAGAGTGCAGGCACTGTACTTCCCATCTCCAGGACTCAAGTCCAGCCTGCCGGTTTCCCTGAACCCCTTCATAAATGTTACTTTGCTCACACTCCAACAGCACGTCCAGTATTAAAAACCATTTGTCTCCATTCACTCCTATCAAACACGCTCACGCATGCCTGCTGGAAGTCCAAGCCCCTCGCACACAAAACCTCCTTTACCCCCTCCCTCCAACCTTTCCTAGGCCGACCCCTACCCCGCCTTCCTTCCACTACAGACTGATACACTCTTGAAGTTATTCTGTTTCGCTCCATTCTCTCCACATGTCCGAACCACCTCAACAACCCTTCCTCAGCCCTCTGGACAACAGTTTTGGTAATCCCGCACCTCCTCCTAACTTCCAAACTACGAATTCTCTGCATTATATTCACACCACACATTGCTCTCAGACATGACATCTCCACTGCCTCCAGCCTTCTCCTCGCTGCAACATTCATCACCCATGCTTCACACCCATATAAGAGCGTTGGTAAAACTATACTCTCATACATTCCCCTCTTTGCCTCCAAGGACAAAGTTCTTTGTCTCCACAGACTCCTAAGTGCACCACTCACCCTTTTCCCCTCATCAATTCTATGATTCACCTCATCTTTCATAGACCCATCCGCTGACACGTCCACTCCCAAATATCTGAATACATTCACCTCCTCCATACTCTCTCCCTCCGATCTGATATCCAATCTTTCATCACCTAATCTTTTTGTTATCCTCATAACCTTACTCTTTCCTGTATTCACTTTCAATTTTCTTCTTTTGCACACCCTACCAAATTCATCCACCAAGGCTTTAGGAAAGGTAGGGGGTGTGTGGACCAGGTGTTTACAGTGAAACATATAAGTGAACAGTATTTAGATAAGGCTAAAGAGGTCTTTGTGGCATTTATGGATTTGGAAAAGGCGTATGACAATGTGGATAGGGGGGGCAATGTGGCAGATGTTGCAGGTGTATGGTGTAGGAGGTAGGTTACTGAAAGCAGTGAAGAGTTTTTACGAGGACAGTGAGGCTCAAGTTAGAGTATGTAGGAAAGAGGGAAATTATTTCCCAGTAAAAGTAGGCCTTAGACAAGGATGTGTGATGTCACCGTGGTTGTTTAATATATTTATAGATGGGGTTGTAAGAGAAGTAAATGCGAGGGTCTTGGCAAGAGGCGTGGAGTTAAAGGATAAAGAATCACACATAAAGTGGGAGTTGTCACAGTTGCTCTTTGCTGATGACACTGTGCTCTTGGGAGATTCTGAAGAGAAGTTGCAGAGATTGGTGGATATATATATATATGTATATATATATATATATATATATATATATATATATATATATATATATATATATATATATATATATATATATATATATATATTCTCCTTTATCCAGTTCTTTATTTCTTTTCTGCTGTATTCCTTTCATCGTTAGATTCATTCAGTGAACTCATGAGATATAATTAAATTAGTTATGTTCTATAAAAAATATTTTTAATTACCACACTTTTTTCAGGTAATTTGCCAGTTATTCGAACATGGGTAGATGAGTGCTGGGTAAAGTTACAACCCTTATCTCAAGGCAAATTACTTTTAATCACATCCATTACTTTTTGCTGATAAAAAGTAATGCAAGAATTATAGAAAGAAACAAAAATAGAGGAAAATAGCCAAATAGAAGCTCAATTATATAATTAGACGAAATGGCCACTAAATATACGCTTTGTCGACTAATTGATGTCATCTGAGGGTTGGGCTCGTCACCAGCTGCGTCTAATTTTCCTATCAACGGGTCGACACAGTTATGCGGCCTTCATACACAGGCAATGCTAACCCGCAGGCGTTGATAGAGCCGTTCTTGGCGTGTTATGTATGGGAACAGGTCAGCCTTAGAGCGGTGGTGGCCCAGGCTGTGCTAGCCCCGGCTGGACTGCATAAATGTATCTAATTTAGATTTGTGGTATGTTCTTCTCTATGAAAATTTGTCTCCACGTTTATTTTTTCTTCTTCATCTTTTTTTGTTTTAATCTCCCGATAATCACTTGTCTATCTGTCTGTCTCTGTCTCTTTCTGTCTGTCTGTCTGTCTCTCTGTCTCTCTCTCTTTACACAGGGTTTGACAAGGTTAGGTTAAGGATCCCTAGCTTTATTGACAAGCTATTTACAAGTTAAGGATTTTTTCTCTCTCTCTCTATCTATTTATCTTTTGAACTAGAAAAAACATGCAATAATGATAAATGTGTTTATGATTTAAAACTATATAAAACCTCTTGTGTTTTGTGAGTTAAAAGATGACTTCACGTTTTAAGTGCGCTGACACAATTAACTTTATGAGCGTGGGTGTTGGTCCAGGCGTATTTCTGTGTCTCTTGTTTGTTGGTCTACGAGATGATCTGGGTAGAAATGAATCTGCATGCGTTGCATTACACGGTTACGCATTTTAGCTAAAAAATGAGGAATGTCAGAAAATGCCTCAAACCGATCTGAATCGTCGAAATATACAATAAAATAACATCTTAACATATTTTTCTTATTTTTTAACTTTTGCGTATTTAAAAAAATCATATGACAAGTACAGTAAAATCTAAGAGATTTGGAATTCTGACTATAAAATAATGGGATTAAGTCTGTGTTGGTTTCTGATCTCGAAATTCTTAACATTGGGATTCATGACTCACGAAATCGTTCTAACACGATTGCTTACACTCTACTGAACGGGTGGGGTTTGAACCCATGGCGTATAGAAATGTACCTAGTTGAATGAAACTTATCGTAGCCAGCTGGCCCAGTGGCTACGCACTGGCCTGGAGTTTTACGACTCACTCGCAATCAATACCGTTTGGTGGTTTCGTTGGGATTCATTTTCTAGTGTGTATTTGTGTGTGTGTGTGTGTGTGTTAGTTACCATTTTGTCCTAGGCACATGTCGATTAGACACTAGGCCTGGTGTGTGTGTGTGTGTGTGTGTGTGTGTGTGTGTGTGTGTGTGTGTGTGTGTGTGTGTGGTGTGTGTGTGTGTGTGTGTGTGCTGTGTGTTTGGTGTGTGTGGTGTGTGTGGTATGTAGTGTGTGTGTGCGTGGTGTGTGTGTGTGTGTGTGTGTGGTGTGTGTGCTGTGTGTTTGGTGTGTGTGGTGTGTGTGTGTGGTGTGTGTGGTGTGTGTGTGGAGTGTGTGGTGTGTGTGTGGAGTGTGTGGTGTGTGTGTGTGTGTGTGTGTGTGTGTGTGTGTGTGTGTGGTGTATGTGTGGTGTGTGTGTGTGTGTGTGTGTGTGTGTGTGTGTGTGTGCATTTGCACGCACGGCAGCAATTAATTTGATTAGGCGCATTTCGCTTAGTTCATGTAGGGAATGATGAGGTAATTGGTGTTTGTGTCTGAGCTGTGCGTGGAGACTCCACCAGAGAGGTGCGGCCTTCAAGCTGTTACACCTCACACTCCCACACTCTTACACACACTACTCACCCACACTCTTACACCCTCTACTCACCCACACTCTTACACCCACTACACTACCCACACTTACACCAATTACACTTATGTTAAAAAAACAAAATATGATGCGGTTTATGGCATTCTTGGAGAAGACGTTTCGTCCACAATGGACTATATTTTTTTCCTTGTAAATCTTTGGTGCTTCCGATAGATCAGTACCATTGAGTGTTTAGTAATAACAAAAATAAGAGTCTTACACAAATAGACACATTTCTCGAGCCTGGTGCAGTTACACTTGTGTATGTCAAGTGTTGTTTACATGGTGGACTGGGGTTCCTCTCGGCGGTGTCCAGAAGACGCTCTGATAAAAAAAAAAAAAAAGGCACAATACCGTGACTGGGACAATACACTGATAACCCGCATATAGGAGAGAGAAGCCCACGACGATGTTTCGGTCCAACTTGGTCCACATATTTGTGTAGCTCTCTGATCCTGCAGTAGTTGCTGCTGGCGCAGAGTTTTCCCAAGGACGACACAGGGGACCTCCCACCTCCATTGCCGGTGTCCAAAAAGTCTCCCAGGAAAGGTGTTTGGGGTGCTAAACATATATACACTTAAAAACTACTTTTCTTGTCAGCATTTTCCTTGTCTATATAAGATGGTATCCAACCAAGAGATATTCGAAACCTGTTGTTTTGATGAGGATTTAGACCATTTTTTTTTATATTGATAAGGTATACTCTCTTTCGCAAACATTAATTTCAAATTCTTGAGAATCTGAATTGACAAAAAAAAAATTTACCCTCCAGTGTTTTAGTGTTTTTAGACGCGTCATATTTATTTAATGCTATGCTGGTAGTTTGTCTAGGTATTTTTTTTTATTCGTAGACCATAAAGCCAGCTGCGGTACGACCAAAAGAGGCATACGTTCAAGTCTGAACGTTTCCTATTTTTTCCTTGGACATCTCAGTGCCAGCAGACTCATAGCGACCTGTATATTTTCTTATTATGTGAAAGAAAGATATTTATTTTATAAGTTATGTAATCCAACTTAATCCAACTTGACCTAAATTAACTTAATTAAAATTAAGAAAACACAATTTGGAGAAAATCAGGGAACGTTTAAAATTTAACGTTAAGCTAAACGTTAAAAACTGTCGATTGAAAATAAGAATGTGATTTAAATCCTCAGTTTTCGTTTTATGTTTGCCGAATTTAAAGTTGCTCACAAAGGAAGCAATACTTAGAGTAAAATTAATTTTATCATTGTTCTTAATAATGTATATTAGTGTGTCACTTGCGGGTGTATAGTAACACGGATATTCAGGGTGATGAGGGTCACCTACTTGTATGGAACACATGAAGGATGTAATATAGTAGTCTAGCATATGTATATCCAGTGAAAAAAATCCCCTTTTCCGTTCCAGACCCACCTAGACCTCGTAAACTCAGACGTAAACGCACTCACACACCATAACTTACCAGGAGTCCACTCAGTCATTCATCCAGTTACCTACACACCTATACACACAAATTGCACTCGCCTAAACAGACATCCTACCCACTCACCTAAAAGCAAACCAAGACATAGTATGAATCCACACAATCGCCCAATTTTCTACTCACGAACGCGTACCACCTAACCAAACATCTAACTAAACATCCCACCCACCCAGACATCACGCCCACCTACCCAGACATCCCGCCCACCTGTCATCATCACAACCCAGACTATTCGTCTCTCACTCGTGGCGTCGACCAATCAGAACTCGAGAATTAACCTTGGCATTGCTACACATAATTCTGTTTGAGTGTTGAAACCTTCGTCATCCTCCTCCTCCATCTGACAAGTTTCAGTCAATCAGACAAAGTTGAGCTTATCACTCTCTTAACACTTACTTACAATTTTCCCCCGTCTCTGCCACCGTTTTATCATTCTTTGACCTCTTCAAACCTTTTAGTCTCTCTCTCTCTCTCTCTTTGTTTTTTCTCTCTTTTACACAGGGTTTTACAAGGTTAGGTTAATGATCCCTAGCTTTATTAACAAGCTATTTATAAATTAAGGATTCCTAACTTTATTGGCAAGCTAAGAGCTGTTACCTACATCAGCTCATTTGAAAACATTTTTATTATTATGAAACATACAAGTAGGGAACAGGATGAAGTCGGAGCCATCTGTGGGCCAGCATTTTCATTTCCTCAACTGACTTTATCTCGTTGGCATCATAATGCTGTACGAATGTGTTCCATACTCGAGTCATCCTGGGGATAAATGATCTCAGATGAAGTGATGTTCTGGAGAAAAGTACAGCCAGAGTGAAGTTGCTGCTTCCTGCCCGTCTTGTGGTATAGAAGCTTGCTTCTCGCTATCCTCTCTTTCTCTCTTTCTCTCTCTCTCTCTCTCTCTCTCTCTCTCTCTCTCTCTCTCTCTCTCTCTCTCTCTCTCTCTCTCTCTCTCTACACGAGACTCAGTCCTTACTATTGTCTTTCTCTCGTTAAAAGTCTATAAGTTTTTCTTTCATTTCACCATTAGTTGCCACGCTACCCTTCATCTTAGGTAATGAAGGGTGAAGGCAGGAGTGGTGGTGAGGGTGAAGGTAGTGATAAAAGTGTGGTAGGGAGGAGTTAGAAGAGGTGGTGAGGGAGTGAGTTGTGATGGAAGCATTGATGGAGGAGCTAGGAGTAGTGGTGAGGGTGAAGGTGTGGAAGGCTGAGGGCAGGAGAGGTGGTGAAGAAGGGAGGTGGTGAAGGAGAGTGGTGGTGAAGGAGGGTGAAAGCCAGAGATGTGGTGAGGGAGGGTGGTGGTGAGGGAGGGCAGTAGTGAGGGAGGTGAAGCAGCTGGGGCCAGCCAGCCAGCCACCTGTTGGAACCATCTGTCAGCAAGTGGGGCGGCGCGGGTCTTGGGTTTCTCATTACTCACTTCATTGGTGGACGAGAAAACCCTGTACCCATTTTTTCCTTACTTTACCCAGATTTCGCCTCGTTCACTCCCACCAAATTTTGAAACTTTCATATTATTTTTCATGATTTTCTTATATATTTTATTCTCCCTTTTTAGAAAAAAGTAATAAATGGTTGCCATTGTCAAGAAGCTGTTTTCAGTACCTTTGTCCTTTTGTTTTTTTTTTTAAACCCTTTTTTCGTCTTGTTGAAAAAAATTATATTGATATAAACTGTTTGGCGTTGAATTTATATATATTTTATATTTTAAAACTGACTACAGATTTTGTCAAAATTTTATTTTATCCTAAATTAATTATTGTGATTTGCATGATTATATTCAAACATTTGTTCATAATATCATCGTCATAATCAAAGCAAACTGAAACTCCAGTGATACGAATGAAATATGTTGAAAATCTGAGAGTAATGTGAAAATCAAACTCGTGACTAGCAGATTCCACCTGAAGATACGTCATATCTACCTGGAGTTTACTTGGAGGGTGTTCTGGGGGTCAACGCCCCCGCAGCCCAGTCCTTAATCAAGCCATCTTTTGTTAACAAGTTCCTAATGTAATGATTTTTAGTTAACAATTGAAAATTTTTTAGGTTAACCGTGTTAAGGTGGCCGATGACACTAAAACAGGCCGTCGAATTCATTCTGACGAGGACATTAGACATTAGAGCACACCAGAAGACGCCCTCAATTGCTAAAAAAAAAAAAAACTCGTTTCTTTAACAACGATATTAATTTATACACGTAAAGTTGTGCAGTCAGATATATCTCTGACTATTACTGGCTCTTGTGTCAAAAATCAAATAACTTTGTTACTGGCTTTACTATCTACTAACGTATCTGTGCTTAATGTATTTATGAATATTTAACTTGAGTATTACAATCTAACCAGAATTATTAAACTGTTTATGAAGTTGCAGTGATAACTTCACGCTGCAGTGTTAATGAGAACATTTTATAAACCCTGGCAGTCATTAAATCAATTAAATAAAGTAAAACTTCAAATGAGTTTTTTCTAGTAGTAGTAATTATGGTAGAATTACTAGTAGTAGTAATTATGGTAGAATTACTAGTAGTAGTAATTATGGTAGAATTACTAGTAGTAGTAATTATGGTAGAATTACTAGTAGTAGTAATTATGGTAGAATTACTAGTAGTAGTAATTATGGTACAATTACTAGTAGTAGTAATTATGGTAGAATTACTAGTAGTAGTAATTATGGTAGAATTACTAGTAGTAATTATGGTAGAATTACTAGTAGTAGTAATTATGGTACAATTACTAGTAGTAGTAATTATGGTAGAATTACTAGTAGTAGTAATTATGGTACAATTAGCGACAAAATGACAAAATCTTAAGTAAATGGACACAAATGCAACTAATGTGATATTTTATTGCGGTAACGTTGTCTACGAGCTTTGTCAAGCTCCTGAAGAGCGAAACGTTGCAACCATAAAATGTCACATTAGTTGCATCTGTGTCCACTTACTTAACATTTTTTCCAGTAATTACTCTTTTAATCTGTGGAATGTGCTAATCGCTGCCTAATAAAGCTAACGAGAGTAAAGTTAGTCTCTGTTTTAAGCAAACAAAGTTTTCAACGATCCATTTAATGCAGATAAACCAGTGAGCAAAAACTAGTGTAGTTAGCGTGGCACGCGCTGCGGTTGGAGGGTTTAACTATCAGCTGCTGTCACCACCTCTCACCACCTCCACCCCCCTCTCTCCACTTCCACCCCCCTCTCTCCACTTCCACCCCCCTCTCTCCACCTCCACCCCCCTCTCTCCACCTCCACCCCCTCTCTCCACCTCCACCCCCTCTCTCCACCTCCACCTTTCCCTCTCCACCTACAACCCTCCCTCCCCCATCCACAACCCCCTACACCCTCCACCTCCTAATTTTTATTTTTATATTTTTTTTAGAAACCTTACAAAAGTACAAAGGATGCATAATAATAGTACAGGAATACAAAAACATTCTTTTGTGCTACCAGTACCAGGTTATTCCTGGCGGGAACAAGTATTATAACAACTTGTTATAGCAAACAATGCACGTTAAGACAAACCTCACTAAAGTATAACAGTTATTAATAGTTGCCGCCAAGCCATTGTACCCACAGAAAACACACCAAAAAGAAACTTTACATAGTTTAACAATATAAAATGAATACCTGACATGTCCTATTACAACAAAAACATCATATATATGGAAAATTTTATAGGAGTGATTACTTGTACATACCTCAACATTACATGCATACGAGTAATCTCCTTGGGAGACAACAACGATATTGTTTACCAGTCACCCATGTAGACATGTGAGAAAACTTAACCACCTCTGGTCACTGCAGGTGGCCCCTCGACCCTCACAATCTTATCCATATCTATCCGAGACCAGTATAAATAGGGTAGCACCCTCAAGTACGGCGCTACTAATTAATTGTGGACTGTATAGATTATATTAGTTTAACTGAATAAAGGGGGGGGGTAGGTTACACTTGGATATACCCATCAAGGAAAAAACACTTGTACATAATCCCACCACTTACCAGATATTCTCTGGTGGTCACTTGATGTGGCTGGATCACCCATAACCTATCCAATTAAAACATACCTAACTGGCCAGTATCAGTCTGCTATAACTAGAAAGGTTACTTAACTGTGGGTGATTGATGCTCCTTATTTCCTCCATTCACCATCTCTTTTCGATATCCTGCTACACCGACACGGTTCTTATTCCAGCAGGACGAGGTATCCGTTGGTTTGTCCCAGTTTAGAAGCCGTGATTCCATGAACTTCACTTTCCTCGTGACGGGAACAACGTGATCTAGCGTGTTCACTCGGAGCAAGGCGACTTATTTCACTTCATGCATTCTCTTAACTTAGCATTATTATCATTAATTACATTGCAATTTACAAGACGATTTAATGTCTCATAATTATTATACACATTAGAGATCACTCCATTAAGATCTGAGACCGATGAGTGATGATTAAACCAAGGGTAATTTTCCCTGGGACACAGTCCATGGCGACGCGCCAGTCACCCGGTCCTACCCTTATTCACTCATTTTACCACTTTATTATGGTGGTCCCGTAAATCACGTTCCCTCACTCTCCACCAGGAACAGTTACGACACTTCCTATTATGAAATGAGGCCTATATTAATCCTTAGGCCGCCGTGAACGCCAATTTCCTGGTTCCATGCTTTCCCAGCCTCCTCACTACATTCAAAACACTCCCGCCTCTCGTGCCCCAGTTCGACCTATACCCCCGCACATCTGCGCATGCGCAGCGGGAACCCAGTTGGTTCCATTCAAAATACAAATACATTTTGACCCAAATCAACACATTAAACACTTATGAGGCACTATAGCTTCGGAAATTAAATAATTTCCACAATATAAATGTACAACATCACAAGATTACTAAAGTTGAAATTTTCACACATGACTAAAACCATAACCACCTTTAACACACAATATATGTACTACACATATGTCAGTAAAGTAAAAAAACCCTAACCAAAGCTACCATAACTACAAAACAAGACAAACCCTAACATACCCGCTATGACAGAGTACAGAGTATTGGTTAAGTTATGCTACATTATATCCTAACCAATAGGAATTTGGAACGAATGTATGATTCCTTATGCACAATAACCATAGTGAAACAGTATTTTAATATTAATATGTTAAACCCTCAAATACAATAATTCTGATACAGAAAACAGAACAACATACATGTAACATACAATAAAATAACCCAGAACAAGTTTTTATAACAAAACCTCGGCACATTAAAGGGTTTAAAACCAAACCCTATACATAATTAAACCTCCCACATATGTATATAAACCGAAAATCTTGTCCACAAGACTTTTTTGGTATAACCCCATAAAAATGTGGTATAGACCCAAAACCTATACATACACTTAATTTTTTTCACATAGAACCTTCATCAGACAATAAAAGTTAAACATAAGACAAGAGAAGTAATAAGGATAAGGGTGCTGTAATTTGCCAGTCCCAAAAGAACTGACCCGTATCTCAGAAAATTTTTTGTTGAAATCCACTTGCCAATCTAATTACTTAAAAACGAGATCCTAAGGGCTCGGTATCCTGGCTATCAAGGAAATTTTAAACACAGTGAACATAATCATCAGGCTTAGAAAATTAACCCTGGAAACCACACTTATATCTCTCTATGACAAACATTCTCGTGAAACATTGCATACCATCCATACCTAATTCTCACTACCTTCCTCTTACACACTACATAAGCTCCAGAGAGAGAGAACCCCCCCCTTTACAACCCCCCATAAGGAGACCACTCCTTTGTCCATCCTCAGGGACCCCGACAAAGGGAACCCACAGTGAGGTTCCTATAACCTTAAGGGAAACTTTTTTCCCAGGACGCCCCATAAACCAGCATATTCCTACACTTCGTCCTATAGAATCTAGCCGCCAATGCTTTTATCCTCGTATCACCCCTTAATCCCCTCATTCCCCATGAGATATCCAGATAATCTACTATGATATACATTATAGCCCTTCTAACATCCCTAGGCACTCGCCTAACATCTAGTAGTAAAGCCCTTAAAAGCGGCAAACGACCCCCCCCCAACAGTCTGATAACCCCACCCATCCATGATCTCACCCCCTCCAAGGAGAGACAAAAGAAGACCACATGAAACGCCCTTTCAACATCACCACAAAACTGGCAAAAAGCCTCTTCCACAAACCCCATACAACGTAACACCACCTTTTAAGCCAGAATCCCCATGATAAAACGATACACTAATTCTCTTACTCTAGCCGGTATCCGAAGCTTACTAAAATCTTTCCAAATAACCCCCCAATCATACGTTGGATACACGGCTACCCCTTGCATAATTCAATGACCTTTCACTACCCTCACCAACCTTTTCACTTTGATGTTATCCACCTGTTGCACTGTCAATAAAAATCTCAACATATCTTCACAAAACCTCAATTCCTTCCCACTCCACCATTTACGTGCCTCCTCCATAACTCTTCCTACTTTAGCTCCCGTCACACCCCCTTCCCTTATATACCTCCGCTTGATATATACAGCCATTACTCTCAGTCCTAAAGGCAACAAACTTAAACCCCCTCTTCGAACATCTGTCATAACTACCGCCTTACTTAACCATGCCCTCCCAAATCCCCACACAAACTTCAGCACCCTCCTCTGCATTTCCACAATATCTCGTACCTCTAAGGGAAAAACCTCTGCCACCCCCATACCTTGCTATAGACAAGTGAATTTACCACCACTACCCTCTGATGTAAAGCTAAGACCCTCGCACTTAAACCTCCTAGTCTACTTAAAACCTTACCTGTGACAGACTCCGAATTTACCCTTCTGCATGCCTGCACTTCTGCCATATACCATATCCCACATACCCTGATTCTGTCAACCACTGTCCATCCTAACCCCATCCCCAAGCCCCCCCTATCCAATTACCGACCTCTAGTAACCTTGATTTCACCATATTTACTCTCATTCCGGTATTCATACCAAACATCTGAATCACTCTACCCACCCTCCTTAACTCCTCCTTACCCCATAGCAAAACAGTAGTATCATCCACATACCCAACGATGCCCCCTTTGCACCCCCCTCCATCTCCTGTTTGCCCATCACCCGCTCAACAGATTCATAAAAAGGATTCTGCACACACGCAAAGAGCAGCTGTGACATCGGACAGCCCTGCCTCAAACCTCTCTCCATCGGTACACTTTCACCCAACCTCCCATTGACCTGTACCCTCACCTCTGCCTCAGCATACAGGGTGTTCACCCACCTCACTACCCCCTCCCGAAACCCCAACCTCTCTAAGCAAACCCCTAAGAAATCTCTGTCCACGCAATCATAAGCATTCACCCAATCTAAACCTAGTATTCCCCCTCCCGTACATCTCTCTAGAAAATCCCTAATCAAACCATGTCCATCCCTCATCCTTCTCCCCGGAATTCCCAACTGCCCCCTATGTAACACTAAACCCAACACTTTCCTCATTCTGTTGCCCAAAACCTTAGCAAAAATTTTGTAATCCGAGCACATTAACGTAATCGCACGGTAATCATTCAAAACTCGGCATTCCTTCTTTTTGGGCACTAAAACCGTGACACTCATTCTTTGCGATTTCCCCATCCTCCCACTACTTAACATACAATTCAAAACCCCCACTAGACAATGCTGTACACTCCCCCAATGACATCTATAAAAATCGTTTGGTATGCCATCTATGCCTGGGTTTTTTACCCTGGCACAGCCCAAAAACTGCCTCCTCCACCTCCTCTACACTAATACTACCCTCGAGTCTGTCACTGTCCTGCTCACTTAATACCCTATTAAACCCTTCATCCCCATAACGTCCCTCACCCACTCCCCCACCAACCCTCCTCCACTTCTCCCTAAACCAAAAATCTGCATACAAACTAATATTTTCCGTGGTGGATAGGCCTTGACCCTCCTCAAAGCCACCCCCCCCCCGTACCTGCCTCAATATACGCCAAGGTGGTTTTCGCCTGCCGTTCCTTAAACCTCCTTAATGCAAATCCCGATGGCCTATCCCCCCTTAAAACATCCTCCAACCCCGCCCTAACTCGGAATTGCCTCAAATTTTTCATTGTGAATTTCCGCCAACCTATTTCGCAAACGTTCCATGTCCTCACTCCGCCCCACCCGATCCTCTGCATAACAGTCATTTAACTGACCCTCAAGATAATTTTGTAGGCCATAGCTCCACCTCGCCATCTCCTTACCCCGCACTTTAAAAAATTTCCCGATTTCTACTTTAGCCCTCATTTCCCACCAATCCAGCAAATCCATTTCCATATTCCTAGTCTCCCAAAAGGATTTCCACCAATCTTCAAAACCTGTAGGGTCACCCTCTTCCCTAAATAGCCTCACATTTAATTTCCAGTATCCCGCATAAACTCTCACTATGCCATCTACCCTCAAATCTGCTATAACAGCACGATGATCAGAAAAACCCACATCGATAATCCTCACCCTCTCCACACCTATGCCCTGCCTAACATAAATCCTATCTAACCGTGCCTCATATCCTCTACGAATAAAAGTGTGCTCCACTCCATATCCCCTACTTCCCACCACATCTAACACTCCAACATCTAGCAAAACATCCCGCAGAACCCCCAAAACACAACCCGCCCCCCTCGGAACCACATCACCATTCCTAATGACACAATTCCAATCCCCACCAATCACCGTAAAAGCAGGTAAACCTCTCAAGTGATATACCAGAACATTGCGTACAAAATCCACCTTCACTCTAGCGTCACTAGTTACTGGCATGTACACACCTACAAAACTAACCCTCCTGGCCCCCCAAAACCCATCCACCCTGACAACCCTCCCACCCACCCCCCTCCTCCCAACCCAGGATACGCAAAGGACTGGTCTCCTTTACCGCCACAGCCACACCTCCTTTCAACCTCTAAGCATCACTGGTAAACAACCTATAACCTTTCAACAACAACTCACATCCTAACCTATGGTTATGTTCCTGCAAAAAACAGACATCAATACTAAATCTCCTCAAAACCCACTCTAACCATACCCTCTTGACCTCAGTTTTAAGACCGTTTACATTGAAAGTTACACACCTGAATTTTACAAGAATGGCGGCTTACCCCTGTGCCGCTGAGGCTTACTTGGTCCTCCTTTCATAGGTCTCGGTCCTTCTCTATCAATCCCTCGTTCCTGCCCTCCAACCCCTCCCTGTCCCTTCCCGCCGAACTTCCCATTGCCCCCTCCCCTCCTCCCGGACTTGCCGTGCTACCACAGCTGCCCACATCTCTTCCCAGGCCTCAGCGCTGGTGTGAGGACTTCGTCCATGTCTGATGCCCCCGCTGATCTCTTGCGGGAGCTACCCTCTACACACATATCTTCTGCAACCACATCTTCTTGATGGACCTCCACCACCACATTGCTCTCCTTTCGAACCTCACTCAAGTCTTCCTTACCCCGTTTCTGTTCATCCATCACCTTGACATCACCTGACCTCACATCACCTTCCACACCATGCTCCGACTCTTCCAAAAAATCCTTCAGCACAGCCTCCAAAATCCCTTCCTGAGCTGAACCTGTAGTACCTAACGGTCTGTCTGACAGCGATATTCCCTTCCCCGCCCCCCGTTTCCACTGGTAGTGTAACACATGTCTCCAAAACCACCTCTGCTCTGTCGACCTCCTCACTCCATAGGCCTTTAGTAACCCCGGCTTTCCACTTCACCCGTCATAACGTCCACGGCTTCTAATTGCGTATCCTCAGAAGCTGTCTCTTGACGCCTAGGGCCCTGTGTCCTGGGGCATTGTGCCACCATGTGCTCATAAGAGTCACATAAACGGCACGTCTTTCTCTGCCCCGCATAGTGTACAAAAACCTGTGTTCTATGGCTATGCAATGTGACATATGATGGTATCGGCCTCCTCAGGGTCATTTTCAGTGTGAAGGATCCTTCCGGCATCCCTTTGTAAGGGCCGTCCTTCCACATTCCCATGCTCGCCGAGTGTACAGTCCCATAACCACTGAACACATCTTGTAGGCTGTATGCTGTTGCCTCAAAAGGTACATTCCTTACCTTCACCCAAGTAAAATACTTAGACACATCATGCAAGCATACTTCCACTGCCGAATTGATACTCATCCTCCTTTCTTGAAATTCGTCGACGATGGTAGAGTAGAAGTCAGCTCTCATGAACTTCACGAAGACCCTTGACATACCATTCAGTGCCACACCATACAGCTCTTCATTGGGGATGCCATAACAGTCCCTGATAATGCTTGGCAGGAGAACGTTCATCGTGGCGCTGCTTAAAGATCCTCTAACCAGCTCAATGCAGACAGTATTTATGCGCCGGTTCATTCGGTCTGCCATCTTGGTGCTAATGCTATGTTTTCTTCACCAGGTGGCGTGCAAGAGAAACTGTAGAAGCGTCCTCTCTCCGCGCAGGTCGAGAGACGAATGTGCCCCGTCTCTGGACTGTGACACATGTCTTTTTTTTCCCCTCATATTTTCGAGCCTCAATGTATAAGATATCGTATGTTTATTTCCATGTCACAACCTGAAATTTGATTAATCAATTATGAAATATAGTTTATTATTCTTAAAAAATTTGACCTAGGGTCTGGACTGGTAAAAGTACATGCATAATATTGATAAATCCAACCATACCACATTAGTAGAGGAACTTAATTCACACAATCCTGAACTAATCCAAGAAAAGCCTGGTTAATTTACTTTAATACAACATATTAGGTATATATTGTGATTGAACCTCATTTTGAAACCTATTTTTGAAACTTTACTTGCAGAAACTTTTTTAATGTATTAATGAAGGATTGTTAAACATGCACAGGACAGTTTAATAATTTTACACTGTGTCCATTAATTGTGATATTAACTTGGAATCTTCTGACATATTCCCCTCCCCCCCCCTAAAAAAAAAAAAGATAACAGTAAATATGTCCTTGATAATGTGAGAAATCGCTGAAGGGCTCTTGATCCAAGGAGTTTGAAGTACCCTTCTCTTCCTCTGATCAAATATGCTTATCTCCAATTTCCCGGGAGCTGTATTGCCCCTACAGTTTTACAGCTTCCCCGTCGATATATATATATATATATATATATATATATATATATATATATATATATATATATATATATATATATATATATATATATATACGCAATAAGATCACAGTAAACAGGTGATATCACAATATACAGAACAATCACTGTGAAAAAATAGCGAAATTCTCAGCGCTTTCGTGACTTCTCATATAAAGTGAAAAGTCAAGAATGCGCTGGGAATTTCGCTGTTTTTTCACAGTGGTTGTTCTGTATGTTGTGATATCACCTGTTTACTGTGATCTTATTGCGCATATATATTGGAATGATGATATATAAGGGAGAAAAAGTTAGCATATGATATATAAGTGATATATGTATGATATATATATATATATATATATATACATATATATATGTGTGTGTGTGTGTGGGGGAAGTGTGTGGTGTGTGTGTGTGTGTATGTGGGGATATAGTTTTGGAGTGGTTGGTGCAATTATTTAATAAATGTATGGAAGAGGGTAAGGTACCTAGGGATTGGCAGAGAGCATGCATAGTTCCTTTGTATAAAGGCAAAGGGGATAAAAGAGAGTGCAAAAATTATAGGGGGATAAGTCTGTTGAGTGTACCTGGTAAAGTGTATGGTAGAGTTATAATTGAAAGAATTAAGAATAAGACGGAGAATAGGATAGCAGATGAACAAGGAGGCTTTAGGAAAGGTAGGGGGTGTGTGGACCAGGTGTTTACAGTGAAACATGTAAGTGAACAGTATTTAGATAAGGCTAAAGAGGTCTTTGTGGCATTTATGGATTTGGAAAAGGCGTATGACAGGGTGGATAGGGGGGCAATGTGGCAGATGTTGCAAGTGTATGGTGTAGGAGGTAGGTTACTGAAAGCAGTGAAGAGTTTTTACGAGGATAGTGAGGCTCAAGTTAGAGTATGTAGGAAAGAGGGAAATTTTTTCCCAGTAAAAGTAGGCCTTAGACAAGGATGTGTGATGTCACCGTGGTTGTTTAATATATTTATAGATGGGGTTGTAAGAGAAGTAAATGCGAGGGTCTTGGCAAGAGGCGTGGAGTTAAAAGATAAAGAATCACACACAAAGTGGGAGTTGTCACAGCTGCTCTTTGCTGATGACACTGTGCTCTTGGGAGATTCTGAAGAGAAGTTGCAGAGATTGGTGGATGAATTTGGTAGGGTGTGCAAAAGAAGAAAATTAAAGGTGAATACAGGAAAGAGTAAGGTTATGAGGATAACAAAAAGATTAGGTGATGAAAGATTGAATATCAGATTGGAGGGAGAGAGTATGGAGGAGGTGAACGTATTCAGATATTTGGGAGTGGACGTGTCAGCGGATGGGTCTATGAAAGATGAGGTGAATCATAGAATTGATGAGGGAAAAAGAGTGAGTGGTGCACTTAGGAGTCTGTGGAGACAAAGAACTTTGTCCTTGGAGGCAAAGAGGGGAATGTATGAGAGTATAGTTTTACCAACGCTCTTATATGGGTGTGAAGCGTGGGTGATGAATGTTGCAGCGAGGAGAAGGCTGGAGGCAGTGGAGATGTCATGTCTGAGGGCAATGTGTGGTGTGAATATAATGCAGAGAATTCGTAGTTTGGAAGTTAGGAGGAGGTGCGGGATTACCAAAACTGTTGTCCAGAGGGCTGAGGAAGGGTTGTTGAGGTGGTTCGGACATGTAGAGAGAATGGAGCGAAACAGAATGACTTCAAGAGTGTATCAGTCTGTAGTGGAAGGAAGGCGGGGTAGGGGTCGGCCTAGGAAGGGTTGGAGGGAGGGGGTAAAGGAGGTTTTGTGTGCGAGGGGCTTGGACTTCCAGCAGGCATGCGTGAGCGTGTTTGATAGGAGTGAATGGAGACAAATGGTTTTTAATACTTGACGTGCTGTTGGAGTGTGAGCAAAGTAACATTTATGAAGGGATTCAGGGAAACCGGCAGGCCGGACTTGAGTCCTGGAGATGGGAAGTACAGTGCCTGCACTCTGAAGGAGGGGTGTTAATGTTGCAGTTTAAAAACTGTAGTGTAAAGCACCCTTCTGGCAAGACAGTGATGGAGTGAATGATGGTGAAAGTTTTTATTTTTCGGGCCACCCTGCCTTGGTGGGAATCGGCCGGTGTGATAATAATAAAAAAAAAAAAATATATATATATATATATATATATATATATATACACATATATATATGTATATATATATATATATATATATATATATATATGTGTGTGTGTGTGTGTGTGTGTGTGTGTGTGTGTGTGTGTGTGTGTGTGTGTGTGTGTGTGTGTGTGTGTGTGTGTGTGTGTGTGTGTGTGGGCGCGCGCGCGCTCATCAAAGTGTAATGAACACTGGTTAGTGAGACTACCTCTCACTAAGGTAAGGTGATCCTCGGGGGAAAAAATAAATTACCATCATTCGCTCCCTAACAGCTTTTACAGAATGGCACAACCATCATGTTCCACTGATGATGCAGGAAAGCACATCATGTCCTTCCCGACTTTCGAAGTGTGCGCCTTATACTCCCGGTCTCCAAAATTGCCTGTATATGCACTGACAGGTTCCTCCGTATGTTAGGGATTAAGTTATTTTTGACTGGTGGTGAAAAGGTGACACTTGGCTTTAATGACCGTAGTGTAATCAATAGACTTTAAACCCTTTTAACCAACCAATCAAGCAACTACTTGCTGGCGGTTGCTGATACAACTGTTATTTACCAACTTCCTGTTAAAACTCCCTGTATGAATGCTACTGATAATGACACCGTCAGGGCTACCAGCAACCCTTTAATTACCCGCCAGCGATATAATGACTTGGTTACTCTCAACCGGATGTAATAATTATTATTGTGAGAACAACTCACACAATAGGGAAGGTCTCCTGATTGGCTGCCATTGAAATTTGTTGTAGATCTTCAGAATCCAAATTTATACATGTTTTATATTTGTAAAATAACCACTGGTAAATAATATGGTGAATTTCCGAGAACTTTCGTGATTTATTACATAATGCTCTTGTAAATTCACTATATTTTTTCCACAGTGGTTATTTTGTATATTGTGATATCACCTGTTTACTGTGATCTTATTGCGTATTTTATATTAATTGATTAAAATTTAATTGTTTTTAATGTCAAGAAAATATGTCATTTTCGTTCTGACACGAAAAATTAGACGCAGTTATTTTAGCAGCTGGAAGGATGGGAGTTTGGAAAGGTCTAGAGTCGGGGAATATCTGGGGCTGTCTGTTAATGTTTCTGGGGATCACTGCCACCGCGGTCTGGTCTCAGGCCAGACCTTAAATGGAAGGGAAATATTACATAACAACTCAAGAAACACTCAGAAAAGCAAGGGTAAGTGTATGCTGGATGTCAGCAAAAGTTTGTAACACTTACCTCTCATTTTATATGGCAGTGGGATAGAAAGGAAACGCGAGTCCTGTCAAGTGCAAAATATATACAGACTTCCTCTCACACTCGTATGAATCTGAAGCAACCTGGAGTCTACCTGGAGGCCTTTCCGGGGGTCAACGCCCCCGCGGCCCGGTCCTCGACCAGGCCTCACGGTGGATCAGGGCCTGATCAACCAGGCTGTTACTGCTGGCCGCACGCAGTCCAACTTGCGAACCACAGCTTGGTTGCTGTTATTTTCATACTGTCTCATGAAAATGTAACACAAAGAAAACACCAGCAGTCCTGTCAGAATGAGGTAAGGGCGCAGACAGGGGCAGGAAAGAGGTAGGTGGATTTACAGGGGCGAGAAGAAGAAACGGAGGAGGGGCAACGGCAGATAAAGGAGAAGAATGGAGGTAGGGGAAGGAACGGAGCGGAGGAACGAAGAGGGAAGGGACGACGGGAAGGGGTGGAGTGATGGGAGCAGGGAAGGGACGAGTGTAGAGAAGGGGCTAAAGCTAGGCAAAGGGACGGAAGTTGGGGTCGGGATGGGGAGATGGGAGTCAAGGAAAGAGACAGGTGTCTCTTTTAACAATTACTTAATAAAACATGGATTGCGAGATATACTGGGATATCTCACGATAACTGGAGAATGTCTTTTCTGATTGGGTTCAAACTTTTGACTGCGGTGTGTTTTTCTCAAAAGAAATTGTGCATAAACTGCGGGATGTGTAAGTTTTATTTTGTTAACTGTATTAAAGAAATGGTGTTCCATGCAATAACCAGAGAATGGCTATTCTGATCAGCTTCACATTTTAAACAAACAATTGGATAAATTTTGGGCTGGACTGATACCAAAATTAAGGTATTGGGAAAGCTGAAATGCTGATTTTCATACAATACTTTGTGAAGGCTTCGTCCGCTTGGCTTCGACCATTTATACTGATAACTCGAGAACGCAACTTCTGAGCGGTCTTCAAACTTAGTGTTAATGTATTTTAGAACAGTGGTCTCTGTACGATAACTAGAGAATGCCTCTTCTGATTGGGTTTAAAAATCCAAAGCTGGGGTAGCTTCCTGAAAGTTTCGAATTGGTTTTGGGCTCAGTAAGCGCTAATTTGCCATTTTTATTGAAGGAATTTGAACATTTCCGTGAGATAAATTGTAATTTTTAATTACATTAGAAACTTATACAACACTTTATTCTTGTTGCATGCATTGAGATAGAGCGGGATGAAGTTAAGGGATACGGAGACATCTTTCCTGGATCACACAGCAACCCACACAACTTTAGTTATTAATAGTATTTAAATTGTCTATACGAGTTCTTATACTTCGACGACATCTTACTACGGGTATGAAATCCTTTCTTAAATGACCTTCAGAACTTCTGTGCTTAGTGAAAGAAAACCAACGATAGAGGAGCTTCAGGAATAGGCAATCGCTACACACATTTAAGAGGTATTTTCGATAATTTTTGACATGCGGCTTAAGACTTTCTTGCCTCCTACCGAGCAATCTTAGGCCTTAAAGATGCAACTAGGAAGGAGGTGGTTGCTACAACCGGAAACGCTTAATTGGCTGCTCATTATGATCCTGTTTAGTAATTACCTTTTGCTTGTTCACGTAATGAGGTAAATTATCAGTTTTTATTTCTTGCTTACTCCGATCTTTTTAATTGCCACAAATTTAAAAGAATTACAAACTAAACTATGATAATTCTCGTATTTTTGTTTCGTACTGAGACGCAGGTGGCGTGGATGAGCAGTAATTTACGATTAGGTTGACCTGCTACCAAACAACCAATTAAACATTTTCACTCGAGAATTATCGTGCTATAGAAAAGTGTGAGAAAAGTTTCCTTACCCAAACCGTTACTAAAGGCTATAATTGCACATTTCGTCATATTTTTCTTGAAGCCCTTTGTGGCCAACAGTTAATAAGCATGGCAGTAATCACGGGTAATTGATAGTAATTAAAGCTCATTAAGTCAGCCTCACCTAATTATCCTCATTTAAGCAGCATGCATTACAGTGATATAAGACGGATATTCGTAAAGTCGAGAAGGCTATATCTAGGTATGGTAAACTGGCCCGGATGGAGGCCTGGCACATTACACCCTCTGCTCCTCTCTGCTCCTAGCATTTACTCTCTGACGTAAGTCAAGGAAAAAATGTAGATAAAACCTGATAAGACTGCATTGTTTGTAATCCGGATATAGACACTGATTTATTAACTTTATATTGTGCAAATATTCTAATAAATGAGCATTGTGATATAAATACGGAACCAGCTTTTCAAGATGCCCGTAGCTAGTAGCAGTCCGCCTTGAGAAGCTTACACCCCTTCACTGGTAACTTACACTTTAAGCATTCTAACTCAAGGAAACCCTATGAACCCTTTTCTCACTCTCTCATACACCCCCCCCCTCCACACACACACACACACACACACACTTTTTAAAAAGGGAGACAGACATGAGGCACTAAACTACAGACCTGTATCACTAACATGTATAGTATGCAAGGTCATGGAGAAGATCATCAGGAGGAGAGTGGTGGAGCACCTGGAAAGAAACAAGTGTATAATTGACAACCAGCATGGTTTCAGGGAGGGAAAATCCTGTGTCACAAACCTACTAGAGTTTTATGACAAGGTGACAGAAGTAAGACAAGAGAGAGAGGGGTGGATCGACTGCATTTTTTTGGACTGCAAGAAGGCCTTCGACACAGTTCCTCACAAGAGGTTACTGCAAAAGCTAGAGGATCAGGCACACATAACAGGAAAGGCACTGCAATGGATCAGAGAATACCTGACAGGGAGGCAACAAGGAGTCATGGTACGTGACGAGGTGTCAGAGTGGGCGCCTGTGACAAGCGGGGTTCCACAGGGGTCAGTCCTAGGACCTGTGCTGTTCTTGGTATATGTGAATGACATAACGGAAGGGATAGACTCAGAAGTGTCCTTGTTTGCGGACGATGTGAAGTTAATGAGAAGAATCAAATCGGATAAGGATCAGGCAGGACTACAAAGAGACCTGGACAGGCTACAAGCCTGGTCCAGCAACTGGCTCCTTGAGTTTAACCCCGCCAAATGCAAAGTCATGAAGATTGGGGAAGGGCAAAGAAGACCGCAGACACAATATAGTTTAGATGGCCAAAGTCTGCAAACCTCACTCAAGGAAAAAGATCTGGGGGTGAGTATAACACCGAGCATATCTCCTGAGGCGCACATCAATCAGATAACTGCTGCAGCATACAGGCGCCTGGCAAACCTACGAATAGCGCTCCGATACCTCAGTAAGGAGTCGTTCAAGACTCGGTATACCATTTACGTCAGGCCCATACTGGAGTATGCAGCACCAGTTTGGAATCCACACCTAGTCAAGCACGTCAAGAAATTAGAGAAAGTGCAAAGGTTTGCAACAAGACTAGTCCCAGAGCTACGGGGATTGTCCTACGAAGAAAGGTTGAGGGAAATCGGCCTGACGACACTGGAGGACAGGAGGGTCAGGGGAGACATGATAACGACATATAAAATACTGCGCGGAATAGACGAGGTGGACAAAGACGGGATGTTCCAGAGATGGGACACAGACACAAGAGGTCACAATTGGAAGTTGAAGACTCAGATGAATCAAAGGGATGTTAGGAAGTATTTCTTTAGTCATAGAGTAGTCAAGCCGTGGAATAGCCTAGAAAGTGAAGTAGTGGAGGCGGGAACCATACATAGTTTTAAGGCGAGGTATGATAAAGCTCATGGAGCAGGGAGAGAGAGGACCTAGTAGCAATCAGTGAAGAGGCGGGGCCAGGAGCTGTGACTCGACCCCTGCAACCACAAATAGGTGAGTACAAATAGGTGAGTACACACACACACACACACACACACACAACAGGAGTAGAAAGGGAAAAGCCAAACTATAAAAGAGGGGACTACACCAGTATGCGGACTTTCCTGCAGGAGGTTCAGTGGGAAAGTTGGTAGGAAAGTCAGTAAACGAAATGATGGACTACATATCAACAAAATGCAAGGAGGCAGAGGAAAGGTTTGTTCCCAAGGGTAGCATAAATAATGGGAAGAACAGAACGTGCCCTTGGTTTACCCAAAGGTGTAGGGAGGCAAAAACTAAGTGCGCTAAAGAATGGAATAAGTACAGAACGCAAAGGACTCAGGAAAATAGATTAGTTGACGAGCCAGAAACGAGTATGCACATATAAGGAGAGAGGCCCAGCGGCAGTACGAAAATGACATAGCATCGAAAGTCAAGTCTGACCCGAAACTGCTTTACAGTCACATCAGTAGGAAGACAAGAGTCAAGGACCAGGTAATCAGGCTGAGGAAAGAAGGTGGGGAACTCACAAGAAATGAAGAATTATGTGAGGAGCTCAACATGCGATTTCAGGAAGTATTTACAGTGGAGGCTGAAGGGACACTGGGTAGACAAAACAGTGGGGTACACCAACAAGGGATATACCAACAAGTGTTGGATGAAAAACACACAACTGAGGAGGATGTGAAGAAGCTCCCAAGTGACCTTGATACCTCAAAGCCGGTGGGACCAGACATCTCTACGTGGGTCCTTAGAGGGAGAGCAGAGACACTGTATGTGCCACTAACCACAATCTTCAACACATCCCTTGATACTGGGCAACTACCTGAGGTATGGAAGATGGCAAATGTAGTCCCCATCTGTAAGAAAGGAGACAGAAATAAAGCACTAAACTTTAGACCAATGTCACTGACGTGTATAGTATGCAAAGTCATGGAGAAGATTATCAGGAGAAGAGTGGTGGAGCACCTGGAGCGGAACAAGGTTATAAACGACAGCCAGCACGGATTCATGGAAGGCAAATCCTGTGTCACAAACCTGCTAGAGTTTTATGACAAGGTAACTGAAGTAAGAAATGAGAGGGAGGGGTGGGTTGGTTGCATTTTCTTGGACTGCAAGAAGGCCTTCGACACAGTTCCTCACAAGAGATTAGTACAGAAGCTAGAGGATCAGGCACCTATAACAGGAAGGGCACTGCAATAGATCAGAGAATACCAAACAGGGAGGCAACAGTGAGTCATGGTCTGTGATGAGGTATAACAGTGGGCGCCTGTGACGAGCGGAGTCCCACAGGGGTCAGTCCTGGGACCAGTGCTATTCTTGGTATATGTGAATGACATGACGGAAGGGATAGACTCAGAAGTGTCCCTGTTTGCAGATGATGTGAAGTTAATGAGAATTAAATCAGATGCGGACCAGACATGTCTACAAAGAGACCTGGACAGGCTGGACACGTGGTCCAGCAACTGGCTCCTAGAATTTAACCCCGCCAAATGCAAAGTCATGAAGATCGGAGAAGGGCAAAGAAGACCGCAGACAGAGTATTGGCTAGGCAGCCAAAGACTGCAAACCTCACTCAAGGAGAAAGATCTAGGGGTGAGTATAATACCGAGTACGTCGCCAGAAGCACACATTAACCAGATAACTGCTGCGGTATATGGGCGCCTGGCAAATTTGAGAATAGCGTTCCGGTACCTCAGTAAGAAATCGTTCAAAACTTTATACACTGTGTACGTCATGCCCATACTGGAGTACGCAACCCACACCTGGCCAAACACGTCAAGAAATTAGAGAAAGTGCAGAGGTTTGCAACAAGGCTGGTTCCAAAGCTAAAGGGAATGTCCTACTAAGAAAGGTTAAGGGAAATCGGTATGACGACACTGGAGGACAGGAGGGTTAGGGAAGACATGATAACGACATACAAAATAGTGCGTGGAATAGACAAGGTGGACAGAGACAGGATGGTCCAGAGATGGGACACAGAAACAAGGGGACACAATTGGAAGCTGAAGACTCAGATGAGTCAAAGAATGTTAGGAAATATTTCTTCAGCCACAGAGTTGTTAGGAAGTGGAATAGTCTGGCAAGCGATGTAGTGGAGGCAGGAACCATACAAAGTTTTAAGACAAGGTATGATAAAGCTCATGGAGCAGGGAGAGGGGGACCCAGTAGCGGTCAGTGAAGAGGCGGGGCTAGGAGCTAAGTCTCGATCCCTGCAACCACAATTAGGTGAGTACACACACACACGCATACACACACACACACGCATACACACACACATATGCATACACATATATACGCATACACACATACGCATACACACATACGCATACACACACACACACATAAACACAAACACTCATAAACACACACACGCATAAACACACACACACACACACACACACACACACACACACACACACACATATATATATATATATATATATATATATATATATATATATATATATATATATATATATATATATGCAATAAGATCACAGTAAACAGGTGATTTCAAAATATGCAAAACAACCACTCTGAAAGAATAGAGAATTTCCAAGCGCTTTCGTGACTACTCACATTATCAAGGAACTATGAAAGTAAAGCATCCAAGGAAGCTATATAAGGGGTCCGGCCAGCACCTCACTATCAGATCCCACAACGGTTAAACACGTGACGCGCGGCGACCCAACTTGGATAGGTCCCTTGCACAACTCACCCCCAAGCTATTCTACCCAAGAAAGTTTAAAAATTATTATTTGTCCAGTGTATTATTAAATTCTTCCCAAATTCTATTAATTATAAATGGATCTAATTTATATAAACCAAAGGAAATATTCATATTATTGTCAAAACTGCTTTTTATGAAACAAGATTCAATTATATTCCTGTCGACCATGGACTTGCTTGATACTACTTTCTCAACTTTTTGAAAATCAATTGGATGGTTAAAATCTCTTACATGAATAAATAGAGCATTGGAATCTTGTCCAGTTCTAATGCTATATTTATGTTGTTTTAATCTTAGTTCGAGATTTTTACCAGTTTGACCGTAATAAACTTTATCGCAAATTAACCGTTAACAGCAATTTCAATAAAACAATAAAACTTCTACTGAAAGGCAAAGATGAATTAGTCAAACAATTTACTTCCACTAATCCATCTTTACCTTACATGTATGGACTAATAAAAACACACAAACCAGGGAATCCAGTCAGACCAATTATTAGCTCCATAGGGTCAGTTTCATATAAATTATCCAATTGGCTTGTCGATATTTTGAGCCTTATTGTTGGCAAAATTTCTAACTTTAATGTTAAAAACAACATAGACTTGGTTGATAAATTAAGCTCCTTGACTGACTTAAATGATTTTAACATGGTTAGTTTTGATGTTACTTCCTTGTTTACGAAAGTTCCTGTTGATGATTTATTAAGTTTCTTATCTGAAGAACTCGTTAACTATGATTTACCATTGCCAGTTCCTACTATCATTAAACTTATTAAACTTTGCATTGTTGATGCAAAATTTGTATTTAATGATAAGTTTTACACTCAGAAGTTTGGTATGGCAATGAGAAATCCTCTTTCACCTGTTCTTAGTAACCTATACATGGAATTTTTTGAAACAAGGTTGCTTAACACAATCCTCCCTAATAGAGCTAAATGGTTCAGATATGTTGATGATATTTTGTGTCTTATGCCCAATAATGTAGATATACACCATTTCCTTGGAAAATTAAATAGCTTAGCCCATTCTATAAACTTTACTGTTGAGTTTGAAGAAAATAACTCATTGCCTTTTCTAGATGTTTTAATTATTAAGAGTAATAATGAATTCAAATTTAAAATTTACAGAAAACCTACAAATAACTGTTCCTATGTCCACTATTATTCCTCGCATCAAGATAGAGTCAAACTGTCTGTTTTCTCATCAATGTTTTTGAGAGTTTTACGAATTTGTAGTCCTGAGTTCATAGATGAGGAAATATCCAAAATTTATGAAATAGGTAATGATTTAAAATACCCAAGAAATGTAATTGATAAATCTTTTAAAGTTGCTAGAAACACTTTTTATAATCCAAAAAGGGACAACCAGCCTTATTCAACTAAAAATATGTTGGTTTTCCCTTACCATAAAAACTTGGTTGATATGCCTTCTCTTCTTAAGACTTTTAATATTAAAGTTGTATTCAAAAATCTTGATACAGTGAAAAAACTTTTGATAAAGAATTCCCCCCAAAATGCTGATGGATGTGTCTATAAGATTCTTTGTAAAATTTGCGATAAAGTTTATTACGGTCAAACTGGTAAAAATCTCGAACTAAGATTAAAACAACATAAATATAGCATTAGAACTGGACAAGATTCCAATGCTCTATTTATTCATGTAAGAGATTTTAACCATCCAATTGATTTTCAAAA
>NC_091295.1:31288735-31336235 GCF_038502225.1 Cherax quadricarinatus
CCAAACCTCGGCCGGTCCCTCGAAGAAGACATCTGTTTGTACCTTAACTGTGTTAAAGAAGCAGTTAGAGAGTACACCTAAGAAAACTGCTAGAGAATTGAAAGGAAAGAGCTCACATCTTCTCTCAGAGATGTTTGTAAGAACTGTTAACAGACGTGTTTCAGAACTGGGCTACAGTAGTCACCGCCAGATTAAGAAACCGATCCTCTCCAAGCCACTGAAGAAAGGTAGGCTGGATTATGCAAAGAAATATCTTCAGCGGAATCCTCAACAGTGATCTGAAGTACTTTGGAGTGATGAAGCAACCTTCACCGTCACCTGTAACCGTGGGGGAAATGTGTACCGGCCCAGAGGTAGTGACCCACTAGACCCACGCTACACCTGTGGGACCACCAAACACCCAGACTTGCTCATAGTTTGGGGGTGTTTCAGTGCTCAGAATGTTGGTGAACTCATTGTGCTTCCCAAAAGCCAGTATAATCACCTGGAGTTGCTGTGTGACAATTTACCTGAGGCGTTTGACAAGTGTGGGGCTACAGTTTTTATGCAGGACGGTGCACTGTGTCATACCACCAAATCTGTAGTTCAGTGGCTTAAGGACTGTGAAGTGAGGTTCTTTAATGGCTGGCCAGGCAATTCCCCAGACTTAAATCCTATTGAGAACCTCTGGTCAATAGTGAAACAAAATTTACTGGGCAAGGATATCAGTTCCATCCCGTGGCTGGAGGCTGCTCTACATGAGGCATGGAATAATATACCTCCCCAAACACTCAAGAATTTGTGTGAGAGTCTTTCTACATGGCTGAGGGACGTGATTAAAGGTAAAGGACGCAGCACCAAGTATTAAAACCTCAGCAAGTGTGCAAATATATTATAATCTTTCATGATATGTGTTTGTGTTTTGGTACGTGTGTGGGGGAAGGGCGGCATAATGCCGTGACTTGCACACACACACACACACACACACACACACACACACACACACATATATATATATATATATATATATATATATATATATATATATATATATATATATATATATATATATGTATATATATATATATATATATGTATATATATATATATCAACGAACTGGTCGTATCCTACTGAGGCAGGGTGACCTAACAAGAAAAGCTAAAGTTTCTCTTTTTAAATTTAGTAATGTATATGGAGAAGAAGTTACTAGCCCCTTGCTTTCGGCATTTTAGTCGCCTTTTACGACACGCATGGCATACTGAGGAAGAATTCTGTTCCACTTCCCCATGGAGATAAGAGGAAATAAACAAGAACAAGAACTAGTAAGAAAATATTAGTAAACCCAGAGGGGTGTTTATATATGTGCATGCTTGTACATGTATGTGTAGTGTGACCTAAGTGCAAGTAGAAGTAGAGACAGAAAAAATACACCAGCGCTCCTACCATCATGTAAAACGAATGCAGGTTTCTGTCTTACACTCATTGGGCAGGACAACAGTACCTCCCTGGGTGGTTGCTGTCTACCAACCTACAACTTTATATATATGGAAACAGCTTTCATGTTAATATTGTACATAGTTCTTAACATACTAGAGAAATGATGGGCTGTCTTCTGTATAGATAATAGATCTCTTGAGTTATTCTACCTGGCAACCTGGAGGGCATTCCGGGGATCAACGCCCCCGTGTCCAATATCTTAATCAAATGTTTTCATCGAATTTCATATACATTAAGACATTAAGGGTACGGTTACAATGAGTGGATATTACTTTTTTTATGTTTTTTCATGTGTTTTTGTGATAAAGATTCAGCTGGTTCTATCATAGCTAGTCTTTTCTTGTGCTTTAATTTTTGCCTGTAAACCATTCTGGATATCCAAGTCTTTTGATTTGTGCTGCAATAAAAATGTTTTCTTTTTTTCTAAACTGTTGTGGTTTGCACAGTCAGGGTACACGTACAAATCATCCCAAATAACAAAAAAAGGCACAATACCGTGACTGGAACGATACACAAATAACCCGCGGGTTATTTGTGTAACAATCCCAAGACTACACTTCTTTTATTGTGGTCAGAATCGTGGATGAAAATACTGAGAGTGGGCTCTTCAGTCTATATCTACTTTTTTATTAAAAAGAATCATCTATGAAAGAAAACTTATTTGAAGAAACTCGTAACTAAGTTTACTCAATGATTTAGAATGCAAGAAGCGCAACGTTACTCTGTTATTCCACCAGATTCTTTTCTAATACAAAATGTAGAATTAAAATACAGAACTTTATCAGCTTCAAGACTCAGCATTTTCGTGTTGCAATCGTGAATTTAACTGAAATTATGAAAAAAAAAATTTAGGATCTAACCAGCTGAATATTAGTTTACGAAGAATTAACACCAGAACTTGTTATTCTGGAAGGTTACATAGGCTTACTAAGCTTATCAATAAATTTGTTTGCTTTTTTTTTTTTAACGCTGGTATTATTTACGGTTCTAACACTTACAGTAAAGAGTATGAAATCTTAACCAAATTCAATTATATTTTTAACACCAGCTGTATCAACACGACCTATGTTACTATTAAGCATCAACACCGACTATATATGATTATATCAACATAAATTACATCACTATCGTCATCATAACTACCACCACCATCATTAATTCCACCCCTAACTTCATCTCCAACACCATCACCATTCCCACCGCCGCAGCCACCACCAGATACTACCTCATCACTACTACCACCACCTTGCCGTTACTACTACTATTACTACCACCGTTAGCTCTTCTTCCTCCACTATATTTCCTCCTCTTTCCTTCCTCTCCCTCTCTTCTGCACCTTTCCATCTTCGTGGCTTCCAGCACTCCACTTCCCACTCGCTAATTACTTCCAACCACGTCATCTTGCCTCCTGGAAATCACCATAAAGTGGAGACTGACAGGTGATTGGCCCTCACAAGAAGTGAGGAAGGTGCCTCGTTAGGCTCCCGACGCATTAATTATGACCTCCACCTTAACGAGTCATGGGAGCTCCGCCAGGCTGCTGCTGCTGACCTTGTTTACTGAATGACCTGTGTGGCTTTGTTGCTTCCCTCGTAGACGCTGAAACCACAAGCCGCTGGTTTTCCTTCTCTGGTGACGATTACATTGCAAATGCTTCTTCTTGACCCCAGGCAGAAGGAAAAAGACGAGCATCGAGAAAGATGAAGTGTGTGGGGGAAGCATGTGGGAGCATTTGTGATGATGATGATGATAATGATAATAATAATACTGGATTACTTGAAGAGTACACCCCCTTTCTCCGTCCCTTAGGAAAATAGGATACTAAAGTTTTAATTTTGAATAAACCATTTTTTCAATTTTGCACCAAAAATAATTTAGCAACCTAACTTAATCTTGATAAATTTTCGTAATACAAAATACTGTAAGTAATTTTACCTATCTGAAACCTCATAAATTTAGCTAACGGTTTTCTTTGGAAGAGATTTATATATATATATATTTTTTTTTTTTTATTATCACACCGGCCGATTCCCACCAAGGCAGGGTGGCCCGAAAAAGAAAAACTTTCACCATCATTCACTCCATCACTGTCTTGCCAGAAGGGTGCTTTACACTACAGTTTTTAAACTGCAACATTAACACCCCTCCTTCAGAGTGCAGGCACTGTACTTCCCATCTCCAGGACTCAAGTCCGGCCTGCCGGTTTCCCTGAATCCCTTCATAGTGTAAAGCACCCTTCTGGCAAGACAGTGATGGAGTGAATGATGGTGAAAGTTTTTCTTTTTCGGGCCACCCTGCCTTGGTGGGAATCGGCCAGTGTGATAAATATATATATATATATATATATATATATATATATATATATATATATATATATATATATATATATTTATCACACTGGCCGATTCCCACCAAGGCAGGGTGGCCCGAAAAAGAAAAACTTTCACCATCATTCACTCCATCACTGTCTTGCCAGAAGGGTGCTTTACACTACAGTTTTTAAATTGCAACATTAACACCCCTCCTTCAGAGTGCAGACACTGTACTTCCCATCTCCAGGACTCAAGTCCGGCCTGCCGGTTTCCCTGAACCCCTTCATAAATGTTACTTTGCTCACACTCCAACAGCACGTCAAGTATTAAAAACCATTTGTCTCCATTCACTCCTATCAAACACGCTCACGCATGCCTGCTGGAAGTCCAAGCCCCTCGCACACAAAACCTCCTTTACCCCCTCCCTCCAACCTTTCCTAGGCCGACCCCTACCCCGCCTTCCTTCCACTACAGACTGATACATCTTGAAGTTATTCTGTTTCGCTCCATTCTCTCCACATGTCCGAACCACCTCAACAACCCTTCCTCAGCCCTCTGGACAACAGTTTTGGTAATCCCGCACCTCCTCCTAACTTCCAAACTGCGAATTCTCTGCATTATATTCACACCACACATTGCTCTCAGACATGACATCTCCACTGCCTCCAGCCTTCTCCTCACTGCAACATTCATCACCCATGCTTCACACCCATATAAGAGCGTTGGTAAAACTATACTCTCATACATTCCCCTCTTTGCCTCCAAGGACAAAGTTCTTTGTCTCCACAGACTCCTAAGTGCACCACTCACCCTTTTCCCCTCATCAATTCTATGATTCACCTCATCTTTCATAGACCCACCCGCTGACACGTCCACTCCCAAATATCTGAATACATTCACCTCCTCCATACTCTCTCCCTCCAATCTGATATCCAATCTTTCATCACCTAATCTTTTTGTTATCCTCATAACCTTACTCTTTCCTGTATTCACTTTCAATTTTCTTCTTTTGCACACCCTACCAAATTCATCCACCAATCTCTGCAACTTCTCTTCAGAATCTCCCAAGAGCACAGTGTCATCAGCAAAGAGCAACTGTGACAACTCCCACTTTATGTGTGATTCTTTATCTTTTAACTCCACGCCTCGTGCCAAGACCCTCGCATTTACTTCTCTTACAACCCCATCTATAAATATATTAAACAACCACGGTGACATCACACATCCTTGTCTAAGGCCTATTTTTACTGGGAAATAATTTCCCTCTTTCCTACATACTCTAACTTGAGCCTCACTATCCTCGTAAAAACTCTTCACTGCTTTCAGTAACCTGCCTCCTACACCATACACCTGCAACATCTGCCACATACCCCCCTATCCACCCTGTCATACGCCTTTTCCAAATCCATAAATTCCACAAAGACCTCTTTAGCCTTATCTAAATACTGTTCACTTATATGTTTCACTGTAAACACCTGGTCCACACACCCCCTACCTTTCCTAAAGCCTCCTTGTTCATCTGCTATCCTATTATCCGTCTTACTCTTAATTCTTTCAATAATAACTCTACCATACACTTTGCCAGGTATACTCAACAGACTTATCCCCCTATAATTTTTGCACTCTCTTTTATCCCCTTTGCCTTTATACAAAGGAACTATGCATGCTCTCTGCCAATCCCTAGGTACCTTACCCTCTTCCATACATTTATTAAATAATTGCACCAACCACTCCAAAACTATATCCCCACCTGCTTTTAACATTTCTATCTTTATCCCATCAATCCCAGCTGCCTTACCCCCTTTCATTTTACCTACTGCCTCACGAACTTCCCCCACACTCACAACTGGCTCTTCCTCACTCCTACAAGATGTTGTTCCTCCTTGCCCTATACACGAAATCACAGCTTCCCTATCTTCATCAACATTTAACAATTCCTCAAAATATTCCCCCCATCTTCCCAATACCTCTAACTCTCCATTTAATAACTCTCCTCTCCTATTTTTAACTGACAAATCCATTTGTTCTCTAGGCTTCCTTAACTTGTTAATCTCACTCCAAAACTTTTTCTTATTTTCAACAAAATTTGTTGATAACATCTCACCCACTCTCTCATTTGCTCTCTTTTTACATTGCTTCACCACTCTCTTAACCTCTATTTATATATATATATATATATATATATATATATATATATATATATATATATATATATATATATATATATTTATTGTTCACTTCATATCCATCCTGTGGACTGTAGCACAACAGCATATGGATACACAAAAGACCTAGAATGTAGACCCCAAAAAGGGTTAACAGAAACCAATCTAGATTTATTTTTAGTTTTCTTACGTGTTGCAAGCAAATTCAGGATATTTCTTTAATATGTCTAGTATCATATTTACATTAATAAGATTTGTAGATGAATGGTTCAGAGAACCGACATGTTGATAAATTAGACACATGTGCAACTCTTGGGTATCTTTATTGATGAAACGTTTCGCCACACAGTGGCTTCATCAGTCCATACATAGGAGAAACTTGAAGAACAGGAGGAGAATGAGGTAATCAGTCCCTCAACCTTGAGTCGATGTGTTCAGTCCATCAATCTTGAGTAGAATACGGCATATGAGCGGAGAAGCAGCTTATAAATCGTATGGCAGGAGAGGGGGAGCAGTCATAGGTGGTGTCACATTTGTTCAATGTGGAAGTAGGTCGTGCCCAAGAATTAGGCAAGCGAAGAATTCCTAAGTATCAACATGTCGGTTCTCTGAACCATTCATCTGCAAACCTGTCCTGTTTTTATTCTTTTCTTTATTGTTTCAGCATCAGTTGGACAAATACGTGGGAGGAATGGGGGCTTTGATAAGGATCTGCCTTGTATGGACCAGTAGGCCTGCTGCAGTGTTCCTCCATTATGTTCTTATTTCTATTATTTACTTCTTTCCTAATGTTATTTATTCCAAATGCTAGACACAGCTGTACCAAGGTTATATTCTTTAATTTCCTCCAGAGTACTTTCTCTGGATAACTTATCAACTTTATCTTAAAGAAATAATTCAATGTGTGACGGGATTCGTAAAAAAAATTGTACATTTATTCCCTTTACTCTTATTTTAGAGAATCTGCTCCTGTTTTCTCCATGGTCATGCAGTGTGAGCCATGCGACTCTAAGTACACTCAAAGATGACGCAGTATAATAATCCATGTCATAAGTTAATTTTAGTGACGTTAATTCGACCAGTTGTTAATTTTTTTGCCGAACTCAGTATGGCTGGTCGAGGTCTTAACTAGAGCGGTGACAACAAGAACAGATGCAATTCTGGCTGTAGACTTCTGCTTAGAGCCTTCGATGCTAATAATTTGTGAGGTATTAATACTAACAGTTAAGCGATATGTTTTTTTTCCCTTGAGCAGTTAGCTTTGCAGGTGATTTAAGGAAGGGATTACTAATTATGAGATTCTTGTGAGGGGCTTCCTGACTTATCTTCTATTCTTCTCTGCTATTTCTCGCTCAGTTGCTACTTGACAATGGTCCAAGACTAACCGAAATGTCATAAGTTTCCTCGCCTAAGTGCGGGTTGTTTCCGAATATAACAAGCTGAAAAAACTTTCAAAGCGGAAGCTCGTGACAGTCCATTACTGAGTGGCTTCCCAGAAGCTGACTCACTCCTTAGTCGGACAGGCTCTGCTGACCCGCTGTGTCAGCAAGCTACCAGTTAACCTCACTACTACTGGGATACATTTTAACTACGTAATAACCACAGCAAATGTCGCTTGCATGTACGTGTCTTTCCCTCTATCATCTTTTTTTTTTTCTCTCTCTCTCACGCACGAGTAAGTATGAAAATAGGGAAAAGTTTTTTCCTGGTCAATAAAACAAGGTTTCAAAAATCCTAAGAGATAATTTAAAAATAAAGTTCGAAAGTTTCAAAATACTGAAAAAGAGGCACTTCAGTTATATACAGAATTTACGAATCTGAGGCTCAGAAACTTTACGTAAATGTTTATTTACGTTCTAAAGCTCTTCTGAACACTGAAAGAAAAGATTACACAGGTACCTAGAATTGTAGATTCCACAAGCACCTCTGGCTGAAGCATTTATACACACCTAATTAGGAAGGTTAAAGAACACTATTTAAACACTTTCTTAAAAGAAAGCTGATATGAAAGTTTGATTTATCTGCGTTATGTAGATTCATCGGCGAATCTAATGAATATGATAGACAGACAGATAGATAGATAGATAGATAGAGAGAGAGAGAGAGAGAGAGAGAGAGAGAGGATGGAGGGATGGATGGATGGAATGGTTTATGGAAGAAAATAAGTTTTTAATACTGAATAATATATACTAAAATTTATGCAGTTAATCTAATTTAAAAAAAATGGAAGAACTTGGAAAAGCCTGTGGCTTTCATGAAAGTTTTAAAAAAATTCATCGAGACTTCGGCAGGATGCAAAAGGCATCAGAAACCTTAAAAAGGGGAACTTCAGAGTATTTAATAAAAGGGAAAAAAGCATGTTCCAGGATACTTTTGGAGACTTAAGTTTTCTGTTTTTTCCTGGAGTAACAAACAGGACGAAGAACGAATGAAAAAGGAGAGCATCGGAAGGAAAATGTCTACTAATGTAAGAAGACTAATAGCCAGAGCCAAACCCCTTCAACAATTAATGAATGTAGAGAAATATAGTCGGGCAGCAAATGCCTGGCTAGCGAATCCCAGACTAGACTTCAGTAAGCTCCTTAATAAAGCTTTAAGGACTGGACAGAACGAATGTCCAGCTCCCATTTGATGAAGCCCATTCGAAAGCTTTGGGAATAAGTTGGACTAATATGTAGGTGGGAGAAGTTAGATTTGGGAAAAGACTTGCCTAGTTTGGTCCAGTAGGCCTGCTGCAGTGTCCCTCCTTTCTTATGTTCTTGTATGAAAGTTTGCAACCATACGAGTCCCAGATGAAATTCTGTGTGCAATGAGAGGTAACAACTCTAGAAGAGAGGAGGACTGAAAGACATGACCACAACTTCCAAAATATGGAAATAATTGAAACTTTGATAAATCCATTTCAGGTGATAGTTACATAGAAGTAAATATAAAAATATCAGTGAGAAGGCAAATTAGTTTTTCACTAAGAAAAATATTAAATGTGTTGAGTATCAGCAAATGTGTAATAAAGTTTCTCAATAGCAAATCTAATGGGTAAAAGTGTCTTTCGAGAAATGGGGAAGAAAATAGATGTACTGCACATCTATTTTCTTCCCCATTTCTCGAAAATGAAGGGAGGTAATTAAAATTAACCCGGGGACAGAGCGGCTGCCACCTCGACCCGTCTCCTTCAAGTGACGTTATTACAAGGTAGTGTTGAGAGCTGATGAACCAAGAAACCAATCACGAGCCTTATTACCCGGGAAGGACGCTTAATGACCTCTGGAGCAATATACCTGTGATCAGCCTTCATCACGGGCTACATCGACGGAGAGACTTACCTGTTCTCATTAAGTCTCATCATGAAAGATGAGAAGAGGTAGATTGGCCAAGTCAAAGTGCCTGGTGCACTTGAGGTCACCACAGACACAAGTATTGGGGATGCAAGTAGCCGAGTCTGTCTTCCCTCGAGGCTTTTTGAAAAAAAAAATCGTTATTCCGAACACTTTAGCGCTTCTATACCTCAAGGTTCACTTTCTGAATAAGTAATACTGTCTGTGTATACGGGAAGATTGAGAGTGGAGGTTCTCTTGAAACTTTGGCTTGATTTTTGTATTAATGTTGATAGAATTACCGACAATATGTAACGTAAAAGGATACAAGTGCAACTAATGTGACATTTCACTGTGGTAACAGTTTGATAATGCTTCTAGAGAGCGAAACGTTGCCGCAATAAAATGTCACATTAGTTGTACTTGTGTCCTTTTACTTTACGGCTTGAATTTTGTCGCTTTAGTTTTATCCTTTTTTTTTAATCTCTTTTTTTTCCTACAACTTTGACATATCCGTTTTCACATTTATTTTTTTCCATATCTACCTGTTCATTCACATTTTCTTCTACACCTGCCTCAATTATGCCTACCTCTTCCTTGTCTCTCTATTCACATCTGTCTCTTCTTCTACGTCTGTTTTCTTCCATACAAGCTTCTGCTACTGCAGACGTGTACTTAGCTCTGTGAAGACCTGTTTGCACGCTCTCTACGAATTGAAGCAAGATGCCCTTCATCGAGCAACTTTACCAACAGCTTAAGGAAGAATTGAGGATGGCGAAGTTGAAGATTCGGCGACTGACCGAGGAAAACAAGAAGATTCGTAGTAGTCCTCCTGTTTTGAGTCCTCAGGTCAAGAAGGGAAACTGGTCAGTGGCTGGACAGCAGGGAACGCAGTTGACGATCAAGAAGACGAATGGAAAGGTAGAAACGATGAAGAAGAAAGAGACTGCCGTGGAAACTGTTGTGGAAACATCTAATACATTCTCAGTGCTACCCGATTGTTAGGTAAGACACATATGCAACAGTTAGGTATCTTTATTTCGAAACGTTTCGCCTACACAGTAGGCTTCTTCAGTCGAGTACAGAAATGCTGATAGAAGCAGAAGATACTTGAAGACGATGTAATCAGTCCATCACCCTTAAAGTTTTGAGGTGGTCAGTCCCTCAGTCTGGAGAAGAGCATTGTTCCGTTGTCTGAAACAATATGAAGTTGAAGTGACAGGATGGAGCCTTATATAGTGACAGGAGGTGAGACGTAGGTTGCTTTGGGAGGGCAGGTCCCTCTCAAACCCCGCCGTTCTCACTAGTAGAGGTTGTCGAAGTTGATGGTCTGTACCAAGATACCCTTGTGTTGCAGTGTCTGACAGAATGAACATTAAAATGGTATAAAATACCGATAGATTGTTAGGTAAGACAGATTGTTAGGTAAGACACATATGCAACAGTTAGGTACCTTTATTTCGAAACGTTTCGCCTACACAGTAGGCTTCTTCAGTCGAGTACAGAAAAGTTGATAGAAGCAGAAGATACTTGAAGACGATGTAATCAGTCCATCACCCTTAAAGTTTTGAGGTGGTCAGCAACCTACGTCTCACCTCCTGTCACTATATAAGGCTCCATCCTGTCACTTCAACTTCATATTGTTTCAGACAACGGAACAATGCTCTTCTCCAGACTGAGGGACTGACCACCTCAAAACTTTAAGGGTGATGGACTGATTAATCGTCTTCAAGTATCTTCTGCTTCTATCAACTTTTCTGTACTCGACTGAAGAAGCCTACTGTGTAGGCGAAACGTTTCGAAATAAAGATACCTAACTGTTGCATATGTGTCTTACCTAACAATCTGTCGGTATTTTATACCATTTTAATGTTCATTCTGTCAGACACTGCAACACAAGGGTATCTTGGTACAGACCATCAACTTCGACAACCTCTACTAGTGAGAACGGCGGGGTTTGAGAGGGACCTGCCCTCCCAAAGCAACCTACGTCTCACCTCCTGTCACTATATAAGGCTCCATCCTGTCACTTCAACTTCATATTGTTTCAGACAACGGAACAATGCTCTTCTCCAGACTGAGGGACTGACCACCTCAAAACTTTAAGGGTGATGGACTGATTACATCGTCTTCAAGTATCTTCTGCTTCTATCAACTTTTCTGTACTCGACTGAAGAAGCCTACTGTGTAGACGAAACGTTTCGAAATAAAGATACCTAACTGTTGCATATGTGTCTTACCTAACAATCTGTCGGTATTTTATACCATTTTAATGTTCAGTGCTACCCGACGAATGTGAGTCTACTACTGGGAACATCATGACAATGACACCAAGGAAGGTAAGAATATTGTTGTTGTTGGGGATAGCCAAGTTAGGTATATGGATAGGGCGTTCTGCTTGAAGGACAGGAGTAGGAGACAGAGAGTTTGCTTTCCTGGGGCTGGGATGGAGGATATTGTTAGCCGTCTGGATGACATCATGAGAGGTAATGGGAGCAATCCTATTATCTGTCTCAGTGCTGGAGGCAACGATGTTGGCAGACGTAGGAGTGAAGACCTGATTAGCAGGTATAGGTCAGCAATAGAAGTAATTAGGAGTAAGGGTGGGAACCCTGTCATATGTGGTATTTTGCCAAGGAGAGTTGGAAATGAATGGTTATCCAGGGCAATTGGTGTCAATTGCTGGCTGGACAAATACTATAAAGAAAATGCGGTATCATTCATTGACAACTGGGACCTCTTCTAAGGCAGAAATGACATGTATGCCAGGGATGGGGTTCACTTATCTAGGTCTGGGGTGGTAGCACTGGCAACTGCAGTGGAGGGAGCAGTTAGGACTTTAAACTAGGAATAGTTAGTGGTATGGGTTTTGGCAGGAAAACAGTGAAGTCCCAGTGTAGTAATATTACGAGTTCTAGGGGAACTAGTAATAAGCAGAACGAGGTAGATATTGAAAAGCCAGGGACTTTGGGTGATAAGGACAGTAATAGGTTTAGAAGAAAAACAGAAATGAGCAGGAAGGGTAAAGAGAAAGGAGAGTCTTTCTATGTTTATTATGATAATTGCCGAAGTGCTAGGAATAAGATGGACGAGTAGAGATTAGTTGCTAGTGCAGGTAACAGTGATGTATTTGCCTTAACTGAGACGTGGTTTAATTCAAAATGTCGGGACATGCCTGCAGAAAGTCATATTCAGGGTTTTAAATTGTTCCAAGTAGATAGAAGTATCGGGAAGGGGGGTGGGGTGGCATTGTATGTCCGAGATCGCTTGAACTGTTGCATAAAAACGGGTATTAAGTCTGAAGTAACACATACAGGGTGTGTTTGGATAGAATTTTCAGAGGGGCATGAAAAACTGATTTTAGGAGTGATATACCGTCCCCCAAACTTAGATAGGGACCAAGGGAGACTACTATGGGAGGAAATCGTTAAGGCCACAAGGCACGATAATGTAGTAATTCTAGAAGACTTTAACTTTAGTCATATTGATTGGAATTTCTTGACTGGGAATTTAGAATCATACGACTTCTTAGAAGTAGTTCAGGATTGTTTTTTAAAGCAGTTTGTGACAGATCCTACAAGGGGAAATAACCTGCTTGACTTAGTTATGGCAAACAATGAATCCCTTGTTAATAATTTAGAAATTTCAGAGGAACTGGGTGCTAGCGACCACAAATCAGTTCCATTTAGCATTGAATGGAAGTACGATGGTAGCGATAACTCAGTAACAGTCCCAGATTTTCGCTTAGCAGATTACGATGGGCTTAGAGAACACTTATCTGTTGACTGGGGTAACGAAGTGAGCTATCAATATGACAGTTTTCTGAACACTATACATGCTGCTCAAAGAACGTTTATCCCATATGAAGAAATTAGATCAAATAGATATGACCCAAAATGGATGAATAATAGGCTCAAATATCTACTAGGGCATAAGAAAGGAATTTATAGGCGTATCAAAAGAGGTGAGGGTCATCTTATGAATCAGTATATTGACATTAAAGAGGGACATTAATAAGGGGATAAGAAAAGCTAACAGGGACTATGAAATTAAAGTTGCTAGGGATTCTAAAACTAACCCAAAAAGTTTTTTCCAGGTCTGTAGAACAAAAGTTAGAGATAAGATAGGTCCCCTCAAAAATAACTATGGGCACCTTACTGACAAAGAGAATGAAATGTGCTCGATTTTTAATAATTATTTTCTCTCAGTTTTTACACAGGAAGACACTAACAATATTCCAGTAATTAATTTTTATAGTGGGCCAGAAGAAGATAAATTATGTAACATCACAGTCACTAGTGAAATGGTTGTGAAGCAGATAGACAGACTAAAGCAAAATAAGTCACCGGGTCCTGATGAGGTTTTTTCAAGGGTTCTTAAGGAATGCAAAATGGAACTCTGTGAACCATTAACTAATATTTTTAATTTATCTCTTCAAACAGGTGTAGTGTCTGATATGTGGAAGATGGCTAATGTAATTCCTATTTTTAAAACAGGGGACAAGTCGTCACCGTCAAATTACCGCCCAATAAGCCTGATCTCAATTGTAGGCAAATTACTAGAGTCAATTATTGCTGAGATTATAAGAAGCCATCTCGATAAGCATAGCTTGATTAATGATACTCAGCATGGATTCACAAGAGGCCGGTCTTGTCTAACTAATTTATTAACTTTCTTCAGTAAAGCTTTTGAGGCTGTTGACCACGATGAAGAATTTGATATTATTTACTTAGATTTTAGTAAGGCTTTTGATAGAGTTCCGCACCATAGACTGTTAAAGAAAGTGGCAGCTCATGGCATTGGGGGAAAAGTGCTCTCGTGGGTCGAGTCATGGCTCACAGACAGGAAGCAGAGAGTGTCCATAAATGGGGTTAAATCCGAGTGGGGATCTGTAACAAGTGGCGTTCCACAGGGATCAGTCTTGGGCCCGTTGTTGTTTATAATATATATCAATGATCTTGATGAGGGAATTACTAGTGATATGAGCAAATTCGCCGATGACACAAAGATAGGTAGGATAATTGATTCAAACGTAGATGTTATGGAACTTCAGGAGGATTTAAACAAACTCTATTCTTGGTCAGAAAAGTGGCAGATGCAGTTCAATGTAGATAAATGCAAGGTTCTGAAGCTCGGGAGTGTCCATAACCCTAGTACTTATAAGTTAAATGATGTAGAACTTAGCCATACAGATTGCGAAAAGGACTTGGGGGTTATGGTGAGCAGCAACCTTAAACCAAGACAGCAATGCCTAAGCGTACGTAATAAGGCAAATAGATTACTGGGATTTATATCAAGAAGTGTAAGCAACAGAAGTCCAGAGGTCATACTGCAGCTTTATACATCATTAGTAAGGCCTCACCTAGATTATGCAGCTCAATTCTGGTCTCCATATTACAGAATGGACATAAATTCGTTAGAAAACATTCAGCGTAGGATGACTAAATTAATACATAGCATTAGAAATCTTCCTTATGAAGAAAGATTGAAGTTACATTCACTTGTTAGACGAAGAATGAGGGGAGACCTGATCGAAGTGTATAAGTGGAAGATAGGTATTAATAAAGGGGATATTAACAAGGTCTTGAGGATGTCTCTCCAGGAGAGAACCCGCAGTAATGGATTTAAATTGGATAAGTTTAGATTTAGAAAGGACATAGGAAAGTATTGGTTTGGAAATAGGGTAGTTGATGAGTGGAACAGTCTACCTAGTTGGGTTATTGAGGCTAGGACTTTGGGTAGTTTCAAATTTAGGTTGGATAAGTACATGAGTGGGAGGGGTTGGATTTGAGTGGGACTTGTTAGGCAAGACACATATGCAACAGTTAGACAACTTTATTCCGAAACGTTTCGCCTACACAGTGAACCCCATCCCTGGCATACATGTCATTTCTGCCATAGAAGAGGTCCCAGTTGTCAATGAATGTTACCGCATTTTCCTTACAGTATTTGTCCAGCCAGCAATTGACACCAATTGCTCTGGACAACCATTCATTTCCAACTCCTCTCCTTGGCAAAATGCCACATATGACAGGTTTCCCACCCTTCCTCCTAATTATCTCTATTGCTGACCTATACCTGCTAATCAGGTCCTCACTCCTATGTCTGCCAACATCGTTGCCTCCAGCACTGAGACAGATAATAGGATTGCTCCCATTACCTCTCATGATGTCATCCAGACGGCTAACAATATCCTTCATCCCCGCCCCAGGAAAACACACTCTCTGCCTCCTACTCCTGTCCTTCAAGCAGAATGCCCTATCCATGTACCTAATCTGGCTATCCCCAACAACAACAATGTTTTTACCTTCCTTTGCGTCGTCCGTCGTGATGCTCCGAGTAGTCGACTCACATTCGCCAGGTAGCATTACACCACTTGTAGAATTCGTCAAGACGTTCTCGATGGTCTTCGTTGGGGTTTCTAGGGATGTCTCACTCACGTCTGCCAATGCTTCTTTGGTGCTCGTTGTGGCATTCCCAGTAGAACACTCACATTCGTCGGGTAGCACCGAGAATGGGTTGGAAGTTTCCACGGTAGTCTTCTGGTTTCTCGTTGTTTCTGCCTCTCCAACCGTTTTCTTGATCTTCAGCTCGGTTCCATGTTGCCCGGCCACTGACCAAGCTCCCCTCTTAACCTGGGGACTCACAACAGAAGGATTACTACGAATCCTCTTGTTCTCCTCCGTTAATCGCCGTATCTCCATCTTAGCAACTCTGAGCTCTTCTCTCAGCTGCTGGTAAAGTTGCTCAAGAGAGGGCATCCTGGTTCATATTCACAGAGAGCACACAAACAGGTCTTCACAGTGCTAAGTACACGTCACCACTGAGCTGAGTACACGTCACCGAGTGTACACGTCACCTGTGTAAAAAAGTGTTTATCCAGCCAACAATTAATACCAATTGCTCTGGACAACCATTCATTACCAACACCAGTCCCTCAACCTTGAGTCGATGTGGTCAGTCCAATCTTGAATCATGCACTCCTCTCCTCACACTTTAATCCTCTCATATTTTGCCTCTATCGTTTCTTTTCTCATTCCTCCAGTCTCACATTTCTTCACTCTCTTCCCTCTCCCTTTCTTCCTCCCTCCCACACCTGCCGACAGAAGAATACTTACACTTTAATTATAAAGTGAGGAAAAGCGAGTTAAAACAGAGTGGCTTCACCTGTCACTAGACAGCCACAGTTTATCTTACTAATTTGTGAAGGATTACCTCAGCTAAATTAGCCGAGATCGTCAGGTTTTTACCGTCGCGGTTTACTGATTGGAGACATAGAGGGTTTATTGATGGGAACCACAGTAGGGGGTTTACTGAGGAGAAACCACAGCAGAGGTTCACTGATGGGGAGACAGCAGGGTTTTAATGAGAGGGACACAGAAAGTGTTCACCGAAGGGGGAGACGGAGGGGCTCACTGAAGGGGTAGATAGAAGGGGTTCACTCAAGGGAGACACAGCAGGGAGGGGGATTACTGAAGGGGTAGAGTCTATGTGTTCAGCTCGTGGACTGAACACATCGACTCCAAGCTGATGACTGATTACCTCAAACTACACCTCTTTTTCCACCTTTCTGCTTTGTACTCGACTAATAAAGCCACTGTGTGGCGAAACGTTTCCTCAATAAAGATACCCAAATGTTGCAAGAGTGTCTCGTTCTTCAACCTGTCAGTTTTCTAAACTATTTATTATACCCAAGGTATACCTGTAGGATACTGGAAGAATACCTTTAAGATATTTTTTTTTTTTTTTTTTTGGGGGGGGGGGGGTAAACCCTTCACCCGGCCCTGTCCTCGACCAGGCATCCTGGTGGTTCAAGGCATAATTAACCAGGCTGTTACTGATGGCCACTCTCAGTCCAAGGTAGGAACCACAGCGCAGCTGGTCAAGAGCCGACTTGAGAAACTTAAGTTCTTTCTTGAAGACGTCCAGGAGTTCGTTGGTAATCTTCATTATGATAGGAAGCTGCTTTTGCAGCTACAGTATTGTTGCAGCCACGGTATTGTTGCAGCCACGGTATTGTTGCAGCCATTGCATTGTTGCAATCACGATATTGCTGCAGCCTCGCTATTATTGCAGTCACGGTATAGTTGCAGTCACCGTATTGTTGCAGCCACGGAATTGTTACATCCGCAGTATTGTTGCAGCCACGGCATTGTTACAGTCACGGCATTGTTACAGTCACCGTATTGTTGTAGCCTCGGTATTGTTGCAGCCATGGTATTTTTGCAGCCACGGTATTGTTGCATTCACGGTATTGTTAAATCCACAGTATTGTTGCAGCCTCGCTCTAGTTCCGATACAATTACAACTGCTACCCTAAACACCATCACTGTTATGACCACCAGGCTTCACCATAATTCATAAAAGTGCGAACAGCGGGTGCGGTTATCGGAGTAATAGTAGTACTGGCCAAGTAACAAAAAATTCAGTAGTTCGATTTCCGGAGCACAACCCACATGAGGGCCTTGCACCGTCCTCTCTGACGGCCTACGCTATTGACTCCATATCCAAGAGTGAGAGGAGTGGTAAACTCTGGGCATCTTGCTCTTCCGAGATCCATTTTATAATGAAGGTAGCAGTATCAGTACTTAAAACTATGACGACTCAGTAGAATCTTCCACCAGCGGGTTGGTGGGATTTTCGTATCCATGCCATCTTGTAGTCACCGCCGCCTCACAGCCGCCGCCACAACCAACACTAACACCACTACCACTTAGCCCACCACTCCCACCACCACTATCACCATTACTATCACCACTATTTCCACTATCACTATCACAACCACTCACACCATCACCACCACCATTACCTCCAATACCATCATCATCAGCGCCACCACAACCACCACCACCACTATCATCACCATCACCACCATAAACATAATCGCTTCCATCACTCACTACCCCCTACCAAAACCCACCACCAATCACCCTCACCCACCACCTCTCATCACCACCCACTCTAAATCCACTCCCATCACTCCACCACCCATCCCACCCTGCCTCCCCCTCCCCACATCTCCCATCATTAAAAAACATGATCGCATATTACCTTCTAAAGTTTTTGATACTTGATTAAAATTACACTGGAGAAGATTAGAGATAATTTCACCCCCGAGTGGGGAACTTGTGAGAACTTGCTTAAATTAGAACTTAATGAGCGACTGCCTGGCGGAAACGAGGCAAGTTACCTAATTACTGAGACTGGATAATGAGCAGGTGACGGTGCGATAAACTTAGTTATTGTCAGCATGTGATTGAAGGGGTGATTGTGTGATGGCAGTTTAGGGGGTGATTGTGTGATGGCAGTTTAGGGGGTGATTGTGTGATGGCAGTTTAGGGGGTGATTGTGTGATGGCAGTTTAGGGGGTGATTGTGTGATGGCAGTTTAGGGGGTGATTGTGTGATGGCAGTTTAGGAAGTGATTGTGTGACGGAAGTTTAGGGGGTGATTGTGTAATCGCAGTTTAGGGAGTGATTGTCTGAGGAAAGTTTAGGAGGGTGATTATGTGATGGCAGTTTGGGGAGGTGAATGCGTGATGGCAGTTTAATTAACGGGTAATCGCGTGACGACAGTTTAAGAGGTGATTGTGTGACAGAATTTTAAGGATTGTGTGACGGCGGTTTAAGGGGTGATTCCATTTTTGTTTTGTTTCATTAAGGATGATTTATGTTGTATTAAGGGTGTTGCAGGGTTGTATTAAGGGTGTTTTTGCTTGTATCATTAAGGATGTTATTGTTTGTATCATTATGGATGTTACTGTATGTATTATTAAGGGTGTTATTGATTGTATTATTAAGGTGTTATTATTTGTATAATTAAAATTGTGTTTATACCAATAAAAGCTTTTTCCCTTGTATCATTATGGTTTTTTATTGCTTGTACAATTAAGAGTGTTATAGTTAACAGCAGCATAACATTAAATAAAACACAATAGCAACCCTAAAACAATACTACGAACAGTGACAACACTGTTACTAAACCAACGAGAATAAACCAAGTTACATCTGCTTTTGTTAGTAAGACAAGATATAGAAGCAAATGCATATTTAACGAAAGTTTTACAAGGTTAGGGATCCTAACTTTACAGGCTAAGAATCGTTACCTACAGCAGCTCATTTCAGAGCTCTTTATTATGAGACATTTAAATAGGGAATAGGATGAAGCTTTGTATTTGCGGGAATATGAGAGTAGACGAGAAAGGGAGTTCCATCATCCTTCATCTGGCAAATATGTTAATTCTCCTGCAATAGCAAATGGCCTCGCGACATGAGACTGTCGCAAGGGGTCTCTCATTATATATATATATATATATATATATATATATATATATATATATATACATGTATAGATATATATATATATATATATATTTCTTTCTTTCAACAAACCGGCCGTATCCCACCAAGGCGGGGTGGCCCAAAAGGAAAAATGAAAGTTTCTCCTTTTACATTTAGTAATATATACAGGAGAAGAGGTTACTAGCCCCTTGCTCCCGGCATTTTAGTCGCCTCTTACAACACGCATAGCTTACGGAGGAAGAATTCTGTTCCACTTCCCCATGGAGGTAAGAGGAAATAAACAAGAACTAGAAAGAAAATAGAAGAAACCCCAGATGGGTGTGTGTATATATATATGTTTGTACATGTATGTGTAGTGTGACCTAAGTGTAAGTAGAAGTAGCAAGACGTACCTGAAATCTTGCATGTTTATGTGACAGAAAAAAGGACACCAGCAATCCTACCATCATGTAAAACAATTACAGGCTTCCGTTTTACACTCACTTGGCAGGACGGTAGTACCTCCCTGGGCGGTTGCTGTCTACCAACCCACTACCTAGGATTATATATGTGTGTGTGTGTGTGTGTGTGTGTGCAATAAGATCACAGTAAACAGGTGATTTTAAATTATGCAAAACAACCACTGTGAAAGAGTAGTGAAATTCCAAGCGCTTTCGTGACTACTCACATTGTCAAGGAACTATGAAAGTAATACATCAAAGGAAGGCAATAAAAGGGCTTAGACCACACCTCACAGTCAACTCCCACAACAAAGAAACACCTGACGCGAGACAATACCAGACTCATAAGAAAAGAGGAACACTACAGTAGGTCCGCTTGTCCAACTAGACAGGTCCTCACGACAACCCACCAACAACAAATTCTACCCAAGAAATAAGGTTTATTATTTGTCCAATGTATTATTTAACTCTAATCAAATTTTATTAATTATAAATGAATCTAATTTATACAAACCTAAGGAAATGTTCATATTTTCAAAACTGCTTTTTATGAAACAAGATTCAATTATATTTCTGTCATCCATGGACTTGATACAACTTTCTCAACTTTTTGAAAATCAATTGGATGGTTAAAGTCTCTCACATGAATAAATAGAGCATTGGAATCTTGTCCAGTTCTAATGCTATATTTATGTTGTTTTAATCTAAGTTCGAGACTTTTACCAGTTTGACCGTAATAAACTTTATCGCAAATTTTACAAGGAATCTTATAGACACATCCGTCAGCATTTTGGGGGGACTTCTTTATCAAAAGTTTTTTTTACTGTATCAAGATTTTTAAATACAACTTTAATATTAAAAGTCTTAAGAAGAGAAGGCATATCAACCAAGTTTTCATGGTAAGGGAAAACCAACATATTTTTAGTTGAATAAGGTTGGTTGTTACTTTTTGGGCCGTAAAAAGTATTTCTAGCAATTTTAAATGATTTATCAATTACATTCCTCGGGTATTTTAGATCATTGGCTATTTGATAAATTTTGGATATTTCTTCATCTACGAACTCTGGACTACAAATACGTAAAGCTCTCAAAAACATTGATGAGTAAACAGACAGTTTAACTTTATCTTGATGGGAAGAATAATAGTGTACATAGGAACAGTTATTTGTAGGTTTTCTGTAAATTTTAAATTTGAATTCATTATTACTCTTAATAATTAAAACATCTAGAAAAGGCATTGAGTTATTTTCCTCAAACTCAACAGTAAAGTTTATAGAATGGGCTAAGCTATTTAATTTGCCAAGGAAATGGGGTATATCTACATTCTTGGGCATAAGACATAAAATATCATCGACATATCTGAACCATTTTGCTCTATTAGGGAGGATTGTGTTAAGCAATCTTGTTTCAAAAAATTCCATGTATAGATTACTAAGAACAGGTGAAAGAGGATTCCCCATTGCCATACCAAATTTCTGAGTGTAAAATTTATCATTAAATACAAATTTTGCATCAACAATGCAAAGTTTAATAAGTTTAATGATGGTAGGAACTGGTAATGGTAAATCATAATTAACGAGTTCTTCAGATAAGAAACTTAATAAATCATCAACAGGATCTTTCGTAAACAAGGAAGTAACATCAAAACTAACCATGTTAAAATCATTTAAGTCAGTCAAGGAACTTAATTTATCAACTAAATCTAAGTTGTTTTTAACATAGAAGTTAGAAATTTTACCAACAATAGGGCTCAAAATGTCAACAAGCCATTTGGATGATTTATACGAAACTGATCCTATGGAGCTAATAATTGGTCTGATTGGATTACGTGTGTGTGTGTGTATTGAGCCGAATAGGTAAAACTTGCGATTTTTGGCTTAAATAACAACGCTATTCTTGCCGAGTAAGGCAAGCGAAAATTTGTGTATGCTATATTTATTATTAATCACAATTCAATAATAATTATTGTAAACTTATCTAAAATAATAAACAATAATTATTGTAAACTAACCTAAACAATATTTAGTTGGATTAGGCTAAATTAAATTGCGCTTATAATAATAAGGTTAGGTAAGTTTTCTAAGGTTCTTTTGGTACAAAATTATTAATTTTTACACTAGCATAAATGAAAAAATATATATATCTTTGAACGTATAAAACAAATTTTTAGAAAGTACTTAATTTTAAATGAGTTCTTACTAACTGACCAGTTTTACCTATTCGGCATATATATATATATATATATATATATATATATATATATATATATATATATATATATATATATATATATATATATATATATATATATATGTCATGCGGAATACATAAAACTGGTCATTTAGCAAGAACTCATTTAAAATTAAGTCCTTTTTAAAATTTTCTCTTATGCGTTTGAAGATATATATTTCTCATTAATGTTGATTTAAAAATTTATAATTTTGCACAAAAAGGAACTTAGTAAACTTACCTAACCTTATTATAACAAGAACAATTTATTTTAGCCTAACCCAACTAAATATATTTTAGATTTGTTTACAGTAATTTAATACTAAACAAACACAGTGAAATATATTTTTTTCGTAAGGTTCAGAATGATTTTGGCGAAATTATTGCATACACAAATTTTCACTTGTCCTATATGGCAAGATGAGCGTTGCTATTTAAGCCAAGATCGCAAGCTCTGCCTATTCGGCACGACATTATATATATATATATATATATATATATATATATATATATATATATATATATATATATATATATATATATTATTGTACCCACAGAACAAGTGGTATTGATCAATAACAACATTGCACTAGTCAAGGAGTCGAACCCATGCTGTTTTGGCCCGCTTCATGGTGAGAGAAAACGCATAACGCTTTAGACCACTAGACCACACAGTATATAATATGTAGTGGCTCGCTTCGTGTGTTATTGAGTAACTAGTTAATGATCCAAGTCGGGCCTAAACGTCGTCATAAGTTTCTTTCTCTTATGTGCTGGTTATTTTTGTATTATCATTATTATACAGTTCTTATAATTATTGCTTTTATTAATTTGGTAGTAGTAGCAGCAGTTGTGGTAGTAGCTGTAGTTGTGGTAGTATTAGTTGTTGTAGTAGTAGTAATAGCATTAGTACTGTTGTATTCATTAGGCAACATTAAATCCATGAGGGTCATAGTGAGCTAGGGAGTGGGTAGTAATTACGTTTGATCGGAGGAAGGGGAGTGTACGGCTAATTTCTCTCTTCAAGAGCCCTTCACTAACATTGAGGCACCATGACTGAAGGAAGCTTAAGCGTATTAAAAGCTCAAAACACATTTCTCATTGTTTCATTACTTACATTTCCATCTTCCTAAATACTCCTTTGATTTCTATCTGATTTTTATCAGTTCGCAGTAATTCGGAAACCTTTCTTGCGATATTGTTTTCGTATTGTATTAAAGCGCCTCGATGCTTTCAGCCTCCCACTAGTAAATAAGTTTTTTTTTTTTTTTATTTTATTTAAAACCACACAATACATTAAATAGATAAAAGAACACAGTATCAGTTCTTACACAAAATTACAAATTTCATTGTCTAAATGAACACAGACGATTAACGTTGTGTTGCCACAAACTGTCCCTCATCCTCCATACATTATATCCCATGTTACTATGTTAAGTTAAGATTACACAAGATGACATAATATTCATCATTATTATTATTATAGCCAAAGATGACCCCAAAACTACAATCTGCATTATTTTTTCCACTTTGTTATTTATATATCCTTCATACAGAATTCTTACAAATGACATAACTGATTCTGTAACACTGTTAATTTTATCTTTCCATACACTTGTCACGATTACCGTTAATTTTGATAGATCTGATCCTGATAGAAAAATTTTACTAATCTTCCCCCTTCACCCCGAAGCAAAGAAACTAATATCACCAACAGATTGGGATATATATAAACTTTTACTAGCGTTCATCAAATGTTACATTGCTATTTTGACAATGGAGTGTATCACCACCCCTAAAGAATGTACATTATTATATTTCCCTAATAATAATAAAAAAAAAAAAAAAAAAAAAAATTTACTTTACATGAGAGTTGTTTAATAACCACTAACTTGTTTATCTGATATATTATGAACTCAGCCATAAAGATAAATTAACCCTAGTCACCAGTTTACTGTACATTGTATCATGTTTTCCTCATAATAACTCCAAACACAGGGAGCTTTCTTATCGTTGAGAAAATTACATTCATACACCACACACTACATTTACACACATGCACCTCCATACCCAGAGCCATTCACACTTGAACACCCAGGTGTTCTTGTGCCATCCCTGCACCAACTAAACGTTGAACCATAACACAAAAGTTAAAAAACAAGCTAAGTGAATACAAATTTAAATATTATCTATAAAACTGTGTACACAGAAACAACACAACACTTGTTATTCGTAATTGTTTGTGGCATATATACAAACTTTTACCATCATCCATCAGATGATACATTACTAATTTGACACAGAAGTGTCTCACCACTCAAAAAAAAAAAAACACAAATTACTGTACATGAAAATTTAAGAACCACGAAATCGTTCATCTGATATATTATGATCTAAGCCAGAAAGTTAAATTAACCCTGAGCATCATTTTACCTAACATATCTTGAGTTCCTCATAATAACGCCACACATCGGGAGTTTTCCTATCTAATAATACATTACTTTTAACACAAACACTACATTCACACACATTCACCTCCATACCCAAAGCAATTCACACGTGCACACAGTTTTACGTGTTCCATTCCTACAACAGCAACCGGAATCAGACTAGTTACCACCCAACCATAATCCATTACACTACATACCATCCACCCTTGTCATTCGCTAAAACCATTCCCATATACGCCACCACCACTGAAAACCCCTGAAAACCCGACTACCAAAGAATACCAGTCCCCTACATGGTTATCACTGTACCAATTGCTGGAGACGACTGACTGTAATCTCTCTGTAGTTCTCTGGAAAACAAGCTCCCCACTGACTCCCATAAATAAGTTTGTTCCTACGAGCAGTCCTGTATATACGCGCTGCTATTGCCTTAATTCGAATCATACCCCCAGCATCTCTCATTCCCCAGGAAATATACAGAAAATCCACTACCACATACATAATCGCCCTTTTTACCTCCCGTGATACCCCTTTTACCTCTAATGTTAAAGCTCGCAGGGTCTCTACATTACCCCCACCTAACAGACGAAAAACCCTCGCCAACCACATCCGTACCTCCCTCAATTCTTCACAAAAATAAACTGCATGAAATGCCGTTTCCAGCTCACCACACTGACTGCAGGACGGTTCCCTCACCAAACCCATTAAACTCAAAACTGCTTTTGAAGCTAGGATCCCCATCATGAATCTGTATACCAACTCACGTACCCTAGGCATTAACCTGAGCCTCCTGAAGTCTTCCCATATCGTCCCCCAATCATACAATGGATAGACCGATACGCCCTGCAGGATTTCCTTCCTCCCACTCAATGATACCAAACGCCCCACTTTAAGTCGCTCAACATCTTTAACCAATAACAAAACCCTCAGCATATCCTCACATTCAATTAACTCTTTACCTCCCCACCATCTCTGCACATCCCCCATCACCTTCCCCACTCTTACCCCTCTTTCCCCTCCAGCCCTAACGAATGACTGTTTTACATATATCGCTTTCACCCTCGGCCCCAGTGCTAAAAGACCCACATCCCCTCTGCGTACATTCGACATCACCACTTCCTTGCTCAGCCATGCTCTCCCAAAACCCCAAACATAACGTAGAGCACGTCTCTGTATTTCTTGTACGTCCTGTGTTCTCAAAGGATACACTTCTGCTATACCCCAAACCTTACTGTAAACCAGCGAATTAACTATTACCGCCCTCTGCTGTAATGTGACATCTCCCGCCCGTAAACCCCATAATCTACTCACTACTTTCTCCACTACCCTCTCTGAATTTACCTGCCTAGCCTCCTGCGCATTCGCCATGTATAAAACTCCACAAATCTTCAAATTATCCACCACTGCCCACCCAAACTCCAACCCCAAGCCCCCCCCCACCCAAGCACCCACCTCCAGTAAACACGATTTCGCCCTATTTACTCTCATTCCCGACACCTCCCCAAAAATCCCCAACACCCTCCCCACCATACGCAATTCCCCCACCCCTTCTATCAGGATAGTGGTATCATCCACATACCCCACAATGCCTGAGCGCCCTTCCCTCTCCCCATTTAAAGCTCCCACCCCCTCAACGAGCCCATAGAACGGATGTTGCATGCACGCAAACAGAATTTGTGAAAGAGGGCACCCCTGCCGTAATCCCCTCTCCATTTTAACCAGCCTTCCCAATCTGCCATTAACTTGGACCCGTACCATAGCCGCTGAGTATAGCGTATCAACCCACCTCGCCACTCCCAGTCCAAACCCCAGACGCAACAAGCCCTCAAAAATTTTCTATTCACACAGTCATATGCATTCTCCCAATCAATACCCAAAAGTCCTCCCCCCTCGCAACCCTCCAAAAAGTCCCTTATGCGCCCATGCCCAACTCTCATACTTCGTCCCGGTATACCCATCTGTCCCCTATGTACAACCGCACCAATTACCTTCTTCATCCTATTACCTAATATCTTTGCAAAAATCTTGTAGTCAGAACACATTAGTGAGATAGCTCTATATGCACTTAAAACACTTCCCACTTGCTTTTTCCGAACCAACACCACCACTCCAATACTTTGTGTCTGACTTAGCTTGCCCTCCCGCAGCATACAATTCATGACCTCCACCAGACAAGTCTTAATATGCTCCCAATGAACTCTGTAAAAATCATTTGAAATCCCATCGATGCCCGGCGCTTTTCCAGTACTTATGTTAAACACTGCCTCCTCAACTTCCCCCACACTAATCGCTCCTCCCATCTCCATCCCCTCCACTTCTTTCTGCCCTAACCCACACCCCCCCTCCAACACTTCCTCAAAAGCATCGCCCTCCCCCCCCTTTCTCCATTTCTCTCGAAACCAGAAATCAGTATAATTACTCATGCCTTCTGTAGTAGTAAGCACCTGTCCCTTATGATATCCACCCATATCCTCACTAACCTCTAATTGCAAAATAGTTGACTCCTTCTGCCTTACCCTAAAACGTCTTAAAACACTTCCCGAAGGTTTATCCCCCCACAATACAGCCTCCAATCCTGCCCTCACACGCACAGCATCAAATCTGTCATTGTGTATCTCCGCCAGTCTACCTCTAAGTTGCTCCACGGTCCCATACTGCTTCCCCACTTCCTCCTCATAACACTCGTTCAGCTGACATTCCAAATAATTCTGTAACCCATACCTCCACCTGGCCTCTTCCCGTCCCCTATTTTTAAAGAATCCAGCAATACCCGGCTTAGCTCGCTTCTCCCACCATTCCAAGACACACGACCCCACATCCCTTGATCCCAAAAAAGAGTGCCACCAATCCCCAAAAGCCTCATTCACCCCCTCCCCCTTCACAAGTCTCGCATTTAATTTCCAATAACCAGTGTGTATCCTAACCATACCCTCCCAATCAAGATCCGCAATAACCGCCCTGTGGTCCGAAAACCCCACATCGAAGGTCCTAACTCCCAGAACTCTTATTGCCTCCGTAGCATAGAGCCTATCCAGACGTGCAGCATAACCCCTTCGTACAAATGTATACTCAATCCTCCAACCACCTCTCCCCACTACATCTAAAACTCCCACATCCCCCAACACATTGCGTAAAAACCCCAACACACACCCCGCCCCCCTCGGTTCCACATCACCCTGTCGTATGACACAATTCCAATCTCCTCCTATCACAGTAACTAAAGGCAATCCCCTCAAATAAAAAAGCAAAACATCCCTCACGAAAGTTACCTTAACTGCTGCATTTCCATCCGCCGGCATGTATACTCCTATAAAACAAACCCTTGTCTCACCCCACTCTCCCTCTACCCGCACCACCCTTCCACCCCCACCCTCCTCCCACCCCAACACACGCAAGGGACTGGTTTCCTTCACAGCCACAGCAACCCCCCCTTTTAACCTCACCGATCCACTCACATATAACTTATAACCCTTCAAGCGCAACTCACATCCAAACTTGTAATTATGTTCCTGTATGAAACATATATCCACATCAAATCTCCTTAAAAACCATTCCATCCACACTCTCTTAATCTCAGCTCTCAGGCCGTTAACATTAATGGTGACCACCTTGAATTATTACAATAAAGGCGGCTTTTCCCGCCGCTTTTGAAGGTTGCTTGAAAGACGTGGTTGTTGACTATATCCACGTTTGTCACTTGGTCTATCCAGACCTCCGTTTCCCCCCTTTTCCTTCGACCCTTGCAGCACCACAGAACCGGTGCCACCATTCCCCGGTAGCTCTAGCCCAGTCTTCCAAGGTTTCTTTCCAGATCTCTGCCCTGGCGTTAAGACATCTTCCATATCCGACGTCCCAGCTGATCGCTTACGTGTGCCACCTCCACACGTTGCCTCAGCATCCATGTCCTCCTGGTGCACCTCAACCTCCACCATGTGCTGCTTACTCTCATTGCACAAGGTGTTCTCACACTTTTGTGCAGCTGCTACCCCCTCCAATACCCTCCCGTCCTTCTCCCCTTCCTGACTGTCTTCCACCTCCCCCAAGAAGTCTTTCAAGACCTCGTCCAGCAGACCATCCTGTTGTAAGTCACTTCTGTCAACAGTCTCATCCGTAGATGGTCGCTCAGACACAGTTCCCACAGGTAACGTGTCGCACGCTCCCATCTCCGACTCCGCTCTGTCTACTTCTTCACTCCAACTTCCAGACGCCTGTTTTGCAGCTTCACCTGTCGCAGGTGCCAAGGAGGGCAGCTGTCGTTCCACAGTTGTTGGCACCTGTTCCCTCCGTCCCTGCCTTTGATGACATTGGGCCGCCATATGGTCATAAGACCCGCACAGCCTACATGTCCGACGCTGTCCTGCATAATATACATAAACCTGTGTTCTGAACTCTTCCATCAGAACATACGATGGTATAGGTTGTCTCAATGTCATCTTCAATGTGAAAGACCCCTCTGGCAGCCCCATATAAGGCCCATCCTTCCACACTCCCAACTGTGCCGAATGGATCTTGCCATACCTACGGAATACCTCCACAACATCATATTCCAAGGCCTCAAAGGGGACATTTCTCACCTTTACCCACGTTACATAGCTTGATACGTCATGTAGGCAGACCTCCACTGCAGAATTAACGGTCATCCTCTTTTCTTGAAACGCGTCGACTATGCTGGAGTAAAACCCAGCACTCTTGAACTTGATGAAGATCCTGTACACTCCATTCACTGCTACACCATACAACTCTTCGTTCGGTATGCCATATACATCGCGGATAATACTTGGCAGCAGCACCTGCATTGTAGAACTACTCAGGGCACCACGTACCAGCACCACACAGACAGTATTCACCCTGCGTCCATGTCTGTCCGCCATTTTGATTGCTCAAAACAGGTAAACTGCGCAGAAAATCAACTGAATCGGGAGCGCCTGCGCAGCACGTCCACTCGGCCCGGAAGCGAAGAGGACAATGTCGTAAATAAGTCTTCGCCTGCTATCAGTGTAGTTATCATTATAGCTAATGGCAGTGGTGTTAGTCTAGTTTTTGTGAAGCGTGTAGTCAGACTGTGTGAGGGCGTAGGCCTGTTTCTCCAGCACCTTCACCTCACTCTCTGGGCAGGTGAGTCAACTAGTGTATTTAAAATTCTCTCTCTCTCTCTTTTTTTACACAGGGTTTGACAAGGTTAAGGATCGCTAGCTTTATTGACAAGCTATTTACAGGTTAAGGATTCCTAACTTTATTGGCAAGCTAAGAGCTGTTACCTACATCAGCTCATATGAAAGCATTTTTATTGTTATGAGACATACAAGTAGGGAACAGGATGAAGTTGGAGCCATCTGTGGGCCAGCATTTTCATTTGATCAACTGACTTTATCCCGTTGACATCATTATGCTATACGAATGCGTTCCATACTCGAGTCATCCTGGGTAAATATGATCTCAGATGGAGTGATGTTCTGGAGAAGGGTGCAGCCAGAGTGAAGTTGTTGCTTTCTGCCCGTCTTGTGGCATAAAAGCTTGTTTCACGCTGTCCTCGAAGTGGATCCAAGTATGGTACTTTGACAATATTGGCCTTGTACATAACAGTAAGCCCACCCACATCCCTCCTGTGTTGAAGGCTCTGCTGAAATGACAGATCTATCCAGGATGGGGCTCTCTCTCTCCTGCTGCTTCCCTGTCCGCTCCCGATCGTTTCTTTGACATGTGGTTCCCAGCTTTTCATCATTATTTGCCTGAACATAACAATTGACTGACCAGTCAGCCAGTTGTCGGAAATGAAGGGTCACTCCCTTTCTGTGGTGCTTCCTTTGGGATATATGATTAGTGCTTCAGAGTCTATATTAACTCTTGCTACATATGCTACGAATATTCTTGCTACAAATGCTACATTAACTCTGTCTACATGTGTAACGAATATTCGTGTAGTGACTGATGCAACAGTAACGGCAATATGTACTGCTTTGACTAGCGCAACAGGTTGCTATAGTGACTAGTGGTGACAGGTGTGACAACCATTCCCGTGACTGATGCGACAGCCGCTCGCGGAACAGGTACGAAAATCACTCGCAGAACAGGTGCGATAGTCACTCACAGATCAGATGCAACACAGAACCACTCACGGTGAGAAAGTCGTCGCGCGACAACGTGTTCACCACGAGTGGGTTGTCGTCGTGCATAATATTTCTATTGACTACACAACGTCTCAGCTCAGCTCTTCCTGGCATTCTTTCCACCGTGATAGCCGGCGATTTCATTTTATTTATGCAGTTCTGAATACTCATAATTATTCTTTCTCGTTACTGGATATAATCGGTCATATGCTCGTTTAATTGGCCGAGGGAAATGCTTGTTACTAACGAGATATTACTTGTTTAAATATGCGTATAAGAGGAGTAATTGGTGGTAAATTTAGAGATAATTCATTTCTCACTCATACAACGTATTATTATTAATATAATCAAAAAGAAGCGCTAAGCCACAAGGGCTATACAGCGCTACTCATACAACGTAAAGAGATGATGTGACTTGATAAAGCCCACTGTGTGGGTGAAACGTTGTCAAAAAAGGATCACATTATACTGCTTATATGTTTATTTTTCCATTGTGTCGGTATTTTATATCATTTGCTTCCTTTAACAGATGATACTCGGCTTGTTTGGTGGGAGGGGATGAGGTCCTGCCGAATTACCGACTTCCATGTAATTTGTGTAAGTCCACATACTAGAAAATGTCACCTGAGAGAAGGTTTTGTCCAGTTGGTCTTAGAGCCTGATAAATGATTTAGGAAACCGACAAGTTGAAAAATGAGACAGTTGTATAACATTTGGAATCTTTATTCAGGAAACGTTTCGCCAGCCATTGGCTTCAGCAGTCCAATGCGAAGAAGAGTGGTGGAAAAAGAAGACGAGTTTGAGGTTAGGTTAGGTAAGTTTGTCAGGAAACAGGGCAAGTGCTTCTTGACACGGGTCTTAGATGATGACCGGCCGTTGGAGCTTTAGGTCATCTGACCGAGGCCTTCCGCTGTCTTACTGGTCCACCCCTTTACAATTTATGGTCATATTTAAAGCCATTTAGTTTTATAAATAAAGATTTCAAAATGTTGCACAAGTGTCTCATTCTTCAATTAGTCTTAATGCAACACGTACCCGAACGTAGCAGAAAAACACCAGACTTTCCTGTCTAATATTGCTAAAGCAGAAGGTTTAAACAATACTGTGAATGGAATAATTATAGCTGGTTGGTGAGGCGCCACACCACACACACAACAAGTGCCTTTGCTAACTAGTAACTATACACACGTGGACCTAGTAGCGACCATTGAAGAGGAGGGGTCAGGAGCTATGAATCGACCGCTGCAACCACAATTAGGTGAGTACACACACACATATACACACACACACACACATACACACACACACACACACACACACACACACACACACACACACACACACACACACACACACACACACACAAACACATACACACACCCGAGTGCTCGCGCCCACGCCCACGGATGCACTGCTCAACAGAAAATAATAGGCAAGGATAATAAAATAGGAATGATAACTGATTTCAGAATACCCATACGAGAGGAGACAGACCGCTGCTGAGGGAGGACGTATCAGGGATACGCTCCTATATATCACTGTTCATTACTGACAATATAAACACAAATGCAGTATAATGTGATCCTTTATTGACTACGTTTCGCCCACACAGTGGGCTTTTTCAAGTCACAAACAGTTCTGTTTGTGATTTGAAAAAGCCCACTGTGTGGGCGAAACGTAGTCAATAAAGGATCACATTATACTGCATTTGTGTTTATATTGCCATTGTGTCGGTATTTTATACCATTTATTTCCACTGTTCATTACTAATGTAAAAAACTAGTAATGAGGAGACTATAAAGTGGCGAAGGCACTTGGATAGCCTACATTGATGCTTAAACAAATGGTTACTGGAATTCAACTTCAGCAAGTGCAAAGTTACAAATTTTGGCAAATAAAAAAGAAGACCGGAGATGAAGTATTGATTGGGGTAACAATCCACAAAATTCGAAAAGAAAAAGCCTTAGGGTGAGTATAGTACCGAGAATATCGCTGAAGGTGCATACTGAGTACTTAGCAGCGTCAGATTCATGTATGTGCGCAGCTAGCAAACCTAAGAACAACATTCGGAAATAGTATTAAATATTTATTCAGGACTATGACGTTATGTCGTAGTCCTGAATCAAGTGTGTACAGAAATTAAGGTACGGATGTTAATAACAACGTGAGTAGTCATGGGGCAGAGAGAAACTGCCTGACCTTAGAGCAGTGGTTCCAAGATTTTATTTATCCTTTATTTTTTGTCAGATTTCAGACATATTCGGTGTATCAGTAATTGAGAACATTATAATTTTAAATAAATCAGTACATCCCATGGGAGCACAGTTAACTTTTAAGGATGTATTCAAGTGCATTTATCGTTGACTGGGTAACTCTTACGCTTATTTTGGAATTATTGTTCAAGACTCCCTGATTATTGTTCAAGACTCCCTGATTATTGTTCAAGACTCCCTGATTGAAAATGTTTGATTTGTTTCTCCTTTTGTTTTCGTCTCGTGACATGTTATAAGAATGTACAAAAAACGAATCAATTGGAATATATTTAAAACCTGCCTAATGAAGTGATGGTTGTTGAACTAGACTTATGCAAGAGTCAGTTTGCTGGTTCTGTTCGTAGAGGGAAGGTGCGCTGTGCTAATTTCTGCTTTCTTGCATTAGTTTCAGTGTTATGTGCTCAATGAATACATGAGAATGGCAAACTATATCACGATTCGATGGAATAGTTCGGGAATTTTTGCCACTCTTTTCAGCGACATGTCACGCTGCAGACACCCTTCCCTCACACTGATGGGGGTAAGCAGCAGCATGTCAGTAATATTTTGTTTTATTTACACAATTCTTATTATTTTGCATGAACAGTCATATTCATATATGCGTGATTATTCTTTAGTGTAGCTGTACACTCATGACGTTGATGTAATGAAGGTAATGGATGTTAGTCATGATGCTTGCCTTTGTAAACATATTAGGTTTGAATGACAAAGGTGATGGGTGGTTGCGCGGACCAGGTCATAGTTTGAAAAGAAATGTAAATTGCCTAAAAAAATTGGAATTCCCTGCCTTAGAGGATAAAAGGGGAGGGCAGGGACTGACTCTCTCAAAGATGGAAATCGATGACAATTAGCTTAAAAGGACGTTAAAAATGCCAAATACTCTGGTAGGCGGAAATACTTCACACTCTGGGTGATCACGAAGCAGGACTCCATATCTGGTTTTAAGAACAGGCACGACAAAACCCACGAGGCAGATTAATGAAACCTGTAGTATGTAGTTAAGAGGCTGAGACGAGAACTGACGTTATCCCCTCAACCACTGCTAGATGAACATCAAAATGGTATACAATACCGACAGGTTGGTAGGTAAGACACATAGGCAACAGTTAGGCAACTTTATTCCGAAACGTTTCGCCTACACAGTAGGCTTCTTCAGTCGAATACAGAAAGTAGGCAGGAACAGTAGAGATGTGAAGACGATGTAATCAGTCCATCACCCTTGAAGTCGTAGAATTTGAGGTTGTCAGTCCCTCGGCCTGGAGAAGTTCAGTTCCATAGTCAGGAACTATCTGAAGATCAAGCGACAGTGTGGAGACTTAAATACTGTCGGAAGGAGAGGTGCAGAGTAGTAGTAGTAGTAGTGAGAATGTAGCCACTGAGAGGTCAGGTCCCTCTCAGATCCAACAGTTCTCACTTGGAAGGGTTGTCTAAGGCGTTTTCTGTACCATTGTCGCTTGATCTTCAGATAGTTCCTGACTATGGAACCGAACTTCTCCAGGCCGAGGGACTGACAACCTCAAATTCTACGACTTCAAGGGTGATGGACTGATTACATCGTCTTCACATCTCTACTGTTCCTGCCTACTTTCTGTATTCGACTGAAGAAGCCTACTGTGTAGGTGAAACGTTTCGGAATAAAGTTGCCTAACTGTTGCCTATGTGTCTTACCTACCAACACTGCTAGATGAGTGTAAGTACATATATAAACGAACACACGCACGCATTTACACACGAACGGGTGCACGCACACAAACATACAAGCCTGGGATACAAGGATAGAAAGAAAAGAGAATGAAGCAAAGCTAGACCTCGTATTCACCCTGACCGATTCTAAGATATTGGATATTAAGACTGAAAGGCTTCTCGCTGCTAGTGGCCACATGTCCTGAGTTTCGAATATCTTGTGGATGTAAACTTGGAAAGAGAAGCAGCACAGAAAGGACGAGATAAGCCAGGCTTCATAAGACAATGAGACACTTCCTGAATGAGGTGGAGTGGGAAGGGAAATAGAGAGAAAGCCAATAATGAGAGGATGGAGTAAGTAACTGTAAAGTACGTGGAGGCAGAGGAAAAATCCAAACCCAGGAATAAAGGAAATAATGGGAAAAACAGAGTGAGCATATGATTCAACCAGAGGTACAGAGAGGCTAAGCTAAATTTGGGGAAGCATGGCAAAATATAGGAAGCAAAGAATACAGGAAAACAATAAAGAAAAGGAGCCAGAAACGATTATGCCAGGGTAAGAAGAGACGACGACAATTTGAGAATGACATAAAATCGGAGTCCAAATCTAACCTAAAGTTAAATAATCTCAAGTTGTTATACAGCCACATCAAGAGGAATATAACAGTAAAGGAGAGGTAATTACTCAGGGAGAAAGCTAACAAGGAACGACCAGCAAATTTGAAGAGTTCGGCAAGAAATTAAGAATGGTATTTTCAGAGGAAATAGGAAATTTACCAGAAACCGAAACAGTAGAGTGCACCAGCGAGTGCTGGACACAGTACATACGCCAGAAGAGGTGAAGACTCTTTGTGTAAGCAAAAACCTCAAAACAGTGGGATCTGATATCTCTCCGTAGGTCTTGAAAGAGGGAGCAGGAATTGTGTGTGTGCCGCTAGCAACAATTTCCAACAAATCAGTCAACACAGGGCAACTGCCAGAGGTGTGGAAGACATCAAATGTAAAAACAATAATTAAGAAAGAGGACAGATAGGTAGCGTTAAACTACAGGCTAGTGTCACTGGCATGTATAATACGAAAGGTAATGGAGTAAATTATCAGGAGAGTGGTGAAGCACCTAGAAAGAAATGGGTTTATGAGCAACCAGCACGGAATTAGTGATGAAAAGTCCTGGCCTGTCTAACAAACCCATTAGAGTTCTACGACACGGTAGCATAAGCGAGACAAGGGGGGGCTAGAGTGTTGAGTAGATTGTATATTTTTGGATTGTAAGAACACTTGAAACAGAACCACACCAGCCACACCAGAGAATGAAAGCTAGAGGAGCAGACAGGAATAACATGGAAGGTTCTACAATGAATCACAGAATACTTAACAGGAAGGAAGCAACAAGTCATCGTTAGAGGTATAGGAATTATCCACAAGGATCAGTACTAGGACCGGTACTGTTTCTTGTATACATTGAATGACATGACCGATGGAATAGTCAGTTATCCTTGTTTCTAGATGATGTGAAATTAAAGGAGATAATACGAACAGGCAAGGGTCAGAAAAGACTACAAATGGACCCGAACAGATAGCAGGTCTGATTTGAGAAGTGGCTTTTGGATTTTAACCCCAGCAAGTGCAAAGTTAGGAAGACAGAAGATTGGCGAAGACCGCAGACGGCGCACAAGCTAGGGAAAAAGGGGACACAAAGGCAGGCATACTTGATCCAAAGAGAAGGTTCTCGGGGTGAGTACTTAGCGAGCCTGAAATACACATCATACGAATAACTGCTGCAGCAAATGCGCGTCTGGCAAATCTAAGACTATCTTTTAGAAACCTAGGCAAGCAGTCATTCACTACATTATATGGCTTAAATCAGTCTCATATTGCAGGTTGCAGGACCAATATGGAACTCACACGTTGTCAAGCATGTCAAGAAACTGGAGACCGTGCAGAGATTTGCACATGACTCATCCCGGAGCTAAAGGGTATATTTTAAGAGGAGAGATTAAGGGAACTAAACAGATGACATTAAAGAAAAGGACTAGGGATGATATGGTACCGTACAAAATACTGAGAGGAATTGATGGTGTGGACAGGGATAAATTGTTCGACAGACGGGAAACAGGAACACGAAGACACACACACACACACACACACACACACACACACACACACACACACACACACACACACACACACACACACACAGTTACGCTTTTTGACTGCGAACCGTAAATAAAAGTCGTGGCTCCTGAAAGGTAAACCCGCAATGTCTAGGGACACTTATATTATTTAAAACAGAAAAAGAAGCCACTCTAGGGCCAGCTTGTACCTTCATATTAAATGTGGAACATTAATTAGTCAATAATTTATTATAAGGAAAGACACAGAAACTCGCCTATAGAAAAATTTAAGATATATTAAAAGTAAAGTAACATATATAATCTACTATCTACTCTGCTTCATAACACATCACTTTTACTCACTCACATTAGCTCACTAGCACACTGCTACTAGTAACAAAATATATAAACATTTGTAAACAGGGTGGCTCTATGACACCCCCCCCCTCCTCCTCCAGCAGGTTACTCAACCTGTAGGTTGTACGAGTACTCTCCCAAAACTTAAATAGGCCTCTGCACACTAGGGCTTTACATATAAACATGAGAGCACTTAAACACAAATAAAATTACCTATAGTATAAATTAAAAAAACTCACCAGCTCACCTACTCACACCACTACATCTTGCTCCATCTGCTGTGCTTCACCTACTGAACAAAACACACTTCACTCTCTTGGACACTCTGACTGACCAGGAATAATACGCGTCCAGTTTCAGTACAAATTCCGGAAAATGGCATTATATATGGAGCGGTTTTTTATATAAAATAATCCCTACAATACACTCACACACACACACACACACACACACACACACACACACACACACACACACACACACACACACACACACACACACACACACACACACAGTCATCAACGATATCCTCTTATTAGCTCGTCTGAAGTACTGTACGAGAAGTTAATAGTTGGCAATATTAAAACTTTATTACGTCTCCCAGTTTTTCTGTATTTATGTGAGGTGAATCGTGTCGTGAACGATGTTTCTCTGGTACACGCACAGTCATGTATACGAATGCATGTACTCAAACATTCCCACATCTATAGTAATACACTGTTCATTCTTTACAGAAAAGATGGTAGACTGATTAAAAAAAAGGCATTGAAAAGGAACACCACAAGAAATGCTCTGCTTCTGTTGCTATGAATAAGTAACTGAGCATTCACTCTGTATCACAAATTTACTTGGTTTCTAGTCACCCGGTGTATCATGCACTCAATCAGAAATTTAAATATACAATAAGCTAAAGGACGATTAATTTTCTATCCCACAAAGCCAGTTATTGCGCTCATACGCGTAATCTCATCCATCACTTGAACTTCATACATAGATATGTGACAGCTGCTCCTTTAGGGTTTTTTTTTTGTCTAGGCTTATTCATCATTTCATCCAGGCCCGGTGGCCTGGTGGCTAAAGCTCCCGCTTCACACACGGAGGGCCCGGGTTCGATTCCCGGCGGGTGGAAACATTTCGACACGTTTCCTTACACCTGTTGTCCTGTTCACCTAGCAGCAAATAGGTACCTGGGTGTTAGTCGACTGGTGTGGGTCGCATCCTGGGGGACAAGATTAAGGACCCCAATGGATATAAGTTAGACAGTCCTCGATGACGCACTGACTTTCTTGGGTTATCCTGGGTGGCTAACCCTCCGGGGTTAAAAATCCGAACGAAATCTTATCTTATCTTATCCATCCACAGTTCCTTAATGTTTGTTTAGCGACGGCCGCTGCATCAGATGATTTGATTTTACCGTCGAAGCGCTGGTTTTTAGTGCACCACACATCTATCCTGTGGAGAGTAGTGCAACAGCATATAGATACTCAAAAAGCCTAGGAACTAGACCCCAAAAGGGTTAGCATGAGTTCATTTAGCTTTATATCTACAACTTTTATCTGTTACAAAGAAATTTAAGATATTTACTAAATACACCTGGCATCCTTTTTACATGAATTAGATACCTTGACATATCATGTAGGTCATTATACTGGCTATCCATATTTTCCTCAGTAAGTGGACAACCGAGTACAGTGTTCAAGTTAGCGACTATAGGACTGACAACATACTTTGCATTTAGTTTGATCATCGTCTGTGCTTTTGCCAAATTGCCGGAAGTACTTGCAGCTAAACCTAAGCCTGGCTACACAGTCCGTTCACATTGCAAGTTGCTCCATAAACATGTTTATTAACGTTCATGTTATCAATGTGTTATCACGGCCATCTATATTTCTATGACGTTCCGATTTATTATTTGCTTCTCTCTTAACATTTTTATTAACGCTTGAGAGACTTGTCCAAGTTTCAATAATTCCTTCAGGAAACTTTGGTTAATTTATCAACTTTATCACATAAGAGTAATTCATTGTGCGATTGTGCACTAATTGGTTCACTGGTTAACTGGTTAATTCAATGAAAAGACTTGCCTCCGAATTCCCTTCTAGTTGCTAGTATAGGGCTGTTGATCCTTGACTTCTAAGTAACACTTAATACTTTTAAGTCATAATCCGCATCGTACATTTTTACACTAAGTCTGAAACTCGACCTTTTTTTTTTTCCTTCCTCCCCTTTACTCTTCTTTCTCTTCTTACTCCATTGGAATACGTAAACTCTTCGCCAATTTACTTCTAATATTTTCTTTGTGGGGTGCGCATTTAAAACATGCATTGCAATGAGTCTCTTCAGGAGAACTTCTCTCACTTGCTGGAGGAAGTTGAGAGGAAGTTGCGGGCAGCGTTGAGGAGTGTGCTGGAAAGAGGCAAGGCAGGCAGGCTCTCTGCAGTTTTCTGAGTGGCTGGGAACAAAGGAAGCAATCAGACTGTGCCTCTTGGAATAACAGCCTCCACCATAACCTCGTAAATCGTAAAATAAGAATGAAAAAAAAATAATAAATTACCTAGTGCTGTTATTGCATTTACAATTTGCAAAACTATTTGCGTTATTTTGGTGAGTTAGTTTTTTCTTCGAGTGTCTAGAAGTCCTTTTAGATAGTTACTGTCACCAACAACTTGACTGGCCAGACATCCCACCGCCATTGAAATGACGGGGGAGTAAACGTTTGAACGAAACACACAGGTCATAACGAAATACTTTAGAATAACAGTTTAATATCCCGAAATAAAATAACATTTAATAACCATTTTAAAAGCATACGGATCTTATATTTAACTTGTATGTTCAGTATTCCTAATTTTGATAGGTAATTCCTCTTGTGTGTAAAAATATCTGCATTTTGTTATTCTTTCCTAAGTGGTAACACCATAACACCACCACCACTACAGTGGTGGCAACACCTAAGTCATAACGCCATTACACTTTGTAAGGAGAAGCGCTTAACCAGCAAGGGCAATATAGTGCCTAATGGGAGAAAATTAGGCTTAGTCCAAGGCGGGAAGCACAGGTCTATTTCCTTGGATCAAGAGCCCCTCGCCAGTATGAAGGATCTTTCCTTTAAGGGACTTAGCAGTGTGAGGGTTGAAGGAGTATTCAGTGTATGTACATGATGTACAATTGTACATGATGTACACATTAATACTACATGTGTTAATGACTGTACACGAACATGTCCTAGATAATGGTTCTGTCAGTTGGTCGAGTACAAACACGTAGCATGTCCAACGATTAGGGAACAGGGTATCGCCACGCCACTATGTTCTGATCACACACGGGTTTAATTAACACTTGTAAATAATCATAATAATAATAATAATAATTATTATTATTATTAGTGTTATTATTAGTAGTAGTATTATTAGTGTTATTGGTTTTAGTGAAAATGGCTCTTGATCCAAGGAATTAAGGCTCTCTCCCTCTTTAGTATCTAACCTGATACCCCCCCTCTCCCATCTAAAAACGAAGTATGATCCTACAAATTTGACCCTTAACCGTGTTTATAATTATTACAAAACTCATGAAAGGCCACTAATAGAGTAGCAAAGACACGTTGGCACCTGTATTGTTCATGATCTCTCATTAAAAATAAGGTCACATATTAGTACAGTATGTGTGCCGACGCTGCAAAAGTTGAAAGTGAAAAAAAAAATATGAATTATTTAGACAAGCTTCAGGGATGTGTTGATACTGTAGTTTAATTCAACAAGGGACACATGTTAAGAATGGAGACTTAAAGTAGCTCACTTTGTAATTACAAATTAGATGAGGATATAAATTACTCAAGAAATGCTGTAGATGGTACTATATTAATAAAAATATTCGTTGAGAGGCAAATTTAGGAAAGGGATTCAGCAGTTTGTGTTTTCCTGGCAAATATAAGGATAACATTCAGGGTCAAAATAGGAAAAATGTTATATATATATATATATATATATATATATATATATATATATACATATTATATATATAATATATATATATATAATACATATATATAATATATATACGGTAGAGTTATAATTGAAAGAATCAGAGGTAAGACAGAATGTAGAATTGCGGATGAGCAAGGAGGCTTCAGAGTGGGTAGGGGATGTGTAGATCAAGTGTTTACATTGAAGCATATATGTGAACAGTATTTAGATAAAGGTAGGGAAGTTTTTATTGCATTTATGGATTTAGAAAAGGCATATGATAGAGTGGATAGAGGAGCAATGTGGCAGATGTTGCAAGTTTATGGAATAGGTGGTAAGTTACTAAATGCTGTAAAGAGCTTTTATGAGGATAGTGAGGCCCAGGTTAGGGTGTGTAGAAGAGAGGGAGAATACTTCCCGGTAAAAGTAGGTCTTAGACAGGGATGTGTAATGTCACCATGGTTGTTTAATATATTTATAGATGGGGTTGTAAAAGAAGTAAATGCTAGGGTGTTCGGGAGAGGGGTGGGATTAAATTATGGGGAATCAAATTCAAAATGGGAATTGACACAGTTACTTTTTGCAGATGATACTGTGCTTATGGGAGATTCTAAAGAAAAATTGCAAAGGTTAGTGGATGAGTTTGAGAATGTGTGTAAAGGTAGAAAGTTGAAAGTGAACATAGAAAAGAGTAAGGTGATGAGGGTATCAAATGATTTAGATAAAGAAAAATTGGATATCAAATTGGGGAGGAGGAGTATGGAAGAAGTGAATGTTTTCAGATACTTGGGAGTTGACGTGTCGGCGGATGGATTTATGAAGGATGAGGTTAATCATAGAATTGATGAGGGAAAAAAGGTGAGTGGTGCGTTGAGGTATATGTGGAGTCAAAAAACGTTATCTATGGAGGCAAAGAAGGGAATGTATGAAAGTATAGTAGTACCAACACTCTTATATGGATGTGAAGCTTGGGTGGTAAATGCAGCAGCGAGGAGACGGTTGGAGGCAGTGGAGATGTCCTGTTTAAGGGGAATGTGTGGTGTAAATATTATGCAGAAAATTCGGAGTGTGGAAATTAGGAGAAGGTGTGGAGTTAATAAAAGCATTAGTCAGAGGGCAGAAGAGGGGTTGTTGAGGTGGTTTGGTCATTTAGAGAGAATGGATCAAAGTAGAATGACATGGAAAGCATATAAATCTATAGGGGAAGGAAAGAGGGGTAGGGGTCGTCCTCGAAAGGGTTGGAAAGAGGGGGTAAAGGAGGTTTTGTGGGCGAGGGGCTTGGACTTCCAGCGGGCGTGCGTGGACGTGTTAGATAGGAGCGAATGGAGACGAATGATACTTGGGACCTGACAATCTGTTGGAGTGTGAGCAGGGTAATATTTAGTGAAGGGATTCAGGGAAACCGGTTATTTTCATATAGTCGGACTTGAGTCCTGGAAATGGGAAGTACAATGCCTGCACTTTAAAGGAGGAGTTTGGGATATTGGCAGTTTGGAGGGATATGTTGTGTATCTTTATACGTATATGCTTCTAAACTGTTGTATTCTGAGCACCTCTGCAAAAGCAGTGATAATGTGTGAGTGTGGTGAAAGTGTTGAATGATGAAAGTATTTTCTTTTTGGGGATTTTCTTTCTTTTTTTTGGGTCACCCTGCCTCGGTGGGAGACGGCCGACTTGCTGAAAAAAAAAATATATATATATATATATATATATATATATATATATATTATGTATATATATATTTTATATATATATATATATATATATATATATATATTATGTATATATATATATATATATATATATATATATATATATATATATATAATATGAGTGTGTATGTGAGAGAGTGAGACTTTAATATGATATAAAAACGAGTATATATATGGAAAGGGCGCAACACATTTTCAGCTAATATTGTTCCTGAACTGGAGGGATTCTTATGAAGAAAGGCTAAAAAAAAAAGTTACAATAAATAGCTATTAAAAATTAAAAGAACAAGTGACTGTATTATGACTTACAAAATTGTAAATATGTTGATTATATTTAAAAAGAGAAGTTTCCAAATTTAGTTTCGGGAGGACACGAAACCCCGCCTGAAAGATTGGTAAAGAAATGAAAGTATAAATATATATATATATATATATATATATATATATATATATATATATATATATATAATAAATTATAGGGAGGTACCACCTCTAGAACTGTCCTGGGGACCCTCATTCTCAGAGAAAAGAATAAACTTGCTTCAGGGAAAACTCAAGGTTTTACCTGAAGCTGTTTTATTTTAAAGACAAAAATACATTGGCCAAACATTCACAAAAATACAACAGAAAGCAAAACAACATAGGTAACTCAGAGCTACATCTCGATTACTTCATCCAGCTCCGCTGCAGTGGGCCGCGTGCCCAGAATCCTGCAGGCATTTCCTCTCTGGATCGCAACACTGAGTCTCTGAAAGAGAAAGCTGGTCGCCCTGTGGTCCTTGGTTTCTATGATGAGCTTTTCACCCAGCTTTTTGAGGAACTTTAGAGCACACTTGCCCCATGCCCCAAGGGTCTCCGACCCTATTGGAATGAAGTTATAGCAAGGGGGAAGGTCTTCATATTTTCGGATCTTTTGGGTCTCCCTGTGGCTGGCAGCTCCACCTCCCACTACGGAGTATGGCAAGTAGGTGTCTGCCAATGTGGCGGCACAGGTGTAATCCCAGGCAATCTGCTTTCCATCCTTCCAGGGTAGCATAGTGGCTCCATCAGGACGCTTTTGACTTCCATCAGACCTCTGTACTTGGGGTTCCCGTTGAGCTGGGCAACGGGCTGTGGCGAGGCTTCTCTTTATGATGTCATTGACCTCCTCATGTCTGGCATACTTCCCTTCTGCTGTGTGACACACAAGACCATGAAGTCCGAATTGATCAGCTGTCGTCCTGCCGCAAATACACCTATGTTCAGTGAGGATGGGGGCAGCTAGGCGAAGAGCAACACCAATCCGAATGGCCTGTGGGTCGAGACGGGTGCCCAGGGAGGAATTGGGAACAGCTAACAGGAAATCTCCTGAGTGTGGTGCCTTCACTGCCAGGAGACGAGCTTTGTCCTTTCCTGAAGCATTGGAGAGCATTGTGTTGGCGATTTTTTCCATGATCGGTTTGTCCCAGTGGGACTGTTTGTGCTGTTTGGGAGGAGCTGGTCTACTGGAGGAGTCTGTAAGGGTGTCCCACCGAATCGCTGCTTCAGTAAACCTGGGGTCTTGAGCTCCTACCACGTCTCTCAAGCGTTCGGGTACTATCTTCTTGACTAATGCACCGGAAGCCAAACACGAAGACAGAAAAGCAGGTAAAGCAACATGCGTTGCTTTACGCACCCCTATACCTCCCAGTCGCTCTGGGAGGGTTGCCTGATCCCATTGCTCATCCTCTAGTGACAGGTTCAGTGCCTTCTTAAAAGTTGATCTCAGGTGTGCGTCATATTCATCGAGTGTTGGGTTGTCAAAAGAGGGAGCACACCTCAAGAAGTGAGTCTTGGCATAGTAAAACACCTTGTGAGGAGATACAGAGCATCATGGGCATCAAGATCGCTTATTCTCTCCTCCATTCTCATCAGGTCATTCAATTTGTCCCTGAGGACAGTGTCGATGGCCTGGTGACCCAGCGATGCCCCCAAGAGGGTACTGTTGGACGGAGTGGTAGTTGAGACTTCCGGGAGGATTCTTCGCACAGCATTATTTCCTGGTTCGCTGTGATGATTTCACGCTATATATATATATATATATATATATATATATATATATATATATATATATATATATATATATATATATATATATTATAACAAGAAAGAATGGCTGATAGTTTTAATTCATGGAGTCTGTCATTAAAACACAGAGACACAGAGACATTCAGAGGTACAGAGATATACACAGAGGCACGCAGAGATACACACAAACATGCACATACACACAGAAACATGCACAGTGAGTACAGGCACACACAGACACACACATATATACAGAGAGACACAGAAACACTCAGAGGTACACAGACACACACGAGCACACAGAGACTCACACAGACACACAAAACTAGTACAGGAGCTGAGGGGTTTATCCTTCGAGGAGAGGTTAGGGAGGATATGAGGGATAGGGAGGACATGATAACATATAAAATGCTGAGAGGAATTGACGAAGTGGATAGGGACAGAGTGTTTTAGAGATGTGACACATCAACAAGGCGTCACAACTGGAAGCTGAAAACTCAGATGAGTCGCAGGGATGTTAGGAAGTATTTCTTCAGCCATAGAGTTGTCAGGAAGTAGAACAATCTGAAGAGTGATGTAGTGGAGGCAGGATCCATATAATAGCTTTAAGAAGAGATACACCAAAGCTCATGGAGTAGGGAGAGAGCAGACCTAGTAGCGACCAGTGAAGAGGCGGGGCCAGGGGCTATGACTCGACCCCTGCAACCACAATTAGGTGAACACACACACACACACACACACACACACACACACACACACACACACACACACAGGGTTCTGGTAAGGAGGAGTGGATGGAGGAGCAGTGGAAAAGGATGGAACGAGAGTGGGAGAGAAAATTAGGAGAGCTTTCTGAAAAAATGGAGACAGAGCCTTCTGTGAAATTAGAAAAGAGGTTGGAGAAGGAGAAGAAGAATTGGGAGGCACAAATCGAAACTGCAGTAGCCAGGATAAGGGTTCTAGAAGATGAGGTAAACAGGCTGAAGCGAGTTACAGGGGCACTGACCAGAGAAGACACAGCATATGAAGCTGAGAGGCCGAACAGGAAGGAAGGAGATATGGATTATGCTAAGGTCATATCAGCCTGCCAAGAAGAGCCAAGGAGTGAAAGGGGAGAGCAGCTGGGTGTAGATGGAGAGGGTGATAGGTCAAATGCAGAGGCCCAACCAGGCTACCAAGAGCCACTGGTAAAAAGGGAGAAAATGACCACGTACAGACAGGAACCAGAGTCACGGAGAAGCAGTGGGAGGAGGAAAGGGCAAAATCAGTGTTTATCCATGGGCTTTAGGAGAGAGAGGAAATGACACACACTGAAAGACGGCAGACAGAAAGAAAGGAGATTGAGAACATCACAGAAATAGGTGAAGAAGACATGGACAAGATTGTAAATTTTCAGAGAATAGGGGGGTACTTGAAGGGGAGAAAACGACCGATCAAGCTGATTCTCAGGACAGAAACAGTGCAGAACAGGATCCTCCAAGAGAAACCACGGTTGAAGTACTCGGAAGAGTACAAGAGGGTGTTCCTACACAGAGACAGAACACAAACAGAATGACAGCAGCTGAGGGAGAGGACAAAAAAGCGGAAGGAGCTAGGAAATTAGACAAGGACGGAACCAGCAGAGGTCAATCAGAGCAGGACAGAGCAGCAAGGGCAAGCACACACAGAACCATCCTCAGAATCCCACATCCTATCACACCATCCCAACACTACAATCTACAATCCATACTCACAGCTTCCACCCAACACCCAGCTATAGAATCCCACAGTATGCTACCAGGTCTCCCACCCTCACAGGCCCCCCAAACCACAGTGTTGGAGAGGAAACTGAAGATATGGTACACAAACGCTGATGAAATAACAAATAAGTGGGAGGAGCGGCACAAAAGAGTCAGAGGCATCACCGGACATCATAGCTCTCACAGAAACCAAGCTTACAGGTATGATAACAGTTGCCATCTTTCCAACAGGATACCAGATTCTGAGGAAAGACAGGGAACAGGGGGGTGGAGGAGTGGCACTGCTGATCAAAAACTGATGGAATTTTGATGAGCTGGAGAGAGGAGACAGCGGAGAAGCAATCGATTACATAGCAGGAACGCTTCATTCTGGAGGTCCCAAAGTGGTAATTACAGTGATGTATAACCCACCACAGAACAGCAGGAGGCCAAGGCAAGAGTAATGAGAGCAATAGAGCGATGGTTGACACACTGGCTGCAGTGGCCAGAAGAGCTCATACATGCAGGGCAAAGCTCCTGATCATGGGTGACTTTAACCACAAGGAAATCGATTGGGAGAACTTGGAGCAACATGGGGGCCAAGATACATGGATGGCTAAGATGATGGAGGTGGTACTGGAAAACTTCATATAACAACACATAAGGGACACTACAAGAGAGAGAGGAGAGGATGAACCAGCAAGACTGGACCTAGTATTCACCTTGAGTAGTGCAGATATTGATGACATCACATATGAAAGACCCCTTGGGGCCAGCGATCATGTGGTTTTAAGCTTCGAATACACAGTAGAGCTACAAGTGGAGGGGGAAGCAGGAAGGC